>NW_005200784.1:923361-968361 GCF_000372725.1 Emiliania huxleyi CCMP1516 | reverse complement strand
ACGGCACACCGACCTCGCCGCACCACACCCCGCCGCCCCGCCTCGGTGCACGGGACCGGGACGCCCCCGCCGCGGCCCCTCCCACCGCTGGGCGGGCCCCGCCGCGCCCCTCCGCCCTCCTCGCCCCACGGCGGCCCCCCGGCTCCGGAGACCGGCGCCCGGTCTCTGCGCCGGACCGGCGACCGCGCCGCGCGGCGGCTCTCTCGAGGCGCCGCCATGAGCCTCGGCTCATGGCGGCGGGGGATGGACGCAGGCGCGGGGCGTCCGTCGGCCCTAGCGGTGGTGGAGGGGGGGGAGGGGCGAGAGCGCTCGCGTCGCGGCGCCGCTGGCGAGCGCCGTGCAGCGGCCTGCGGCGAGAGGGGCAGGGGGAGAGGCGAGACGGTGAGACGGTGACGGTGACGGTGGCGGTGACGGTGACCGCGCGGAGAGGAGAGGGGCGCGAGGGCTGCGGGATGAGGGGGGGCGCCGCGCCCCGCGGGAGAGGGGGAGGGGGGCGGAGGGGGAGGGTGGGGGAAGGAGGGAGGAGGCGACGGCGAGAGGGGTGTGTGCGGGGCAGCCTTGAGCGGGCCGACGCTGGCGCGCCGCGTATCGTTGCCGAGCCGAGAGGAGCGAGGCGCCGATCGCGCGCAAGTCGAGGCCGTCGCCTCCAGCGCATATGCTCGGCCTCGATCGCCTTGTCGCCGCGCCAGTCTGCGGCAGGGACGCGTGCGGGTGCGTGTGCGCTAGGGCCGAGGTGGCGGGGGCGGGGATGGCTGGCGGGTGGCGGAGAGGCGGCGTGGGGAGAGTCCCGGGCGGGGCGAGAGGCGGGGCCGAGGGAGAGGGCTGGGGGAGGGGCGAGAGGTGGCGGGGGGCGGGAGTTGCGGCTCGCACCGTGCAGCGCTGGCAGCCCCGACCGGCGGGGACCGCTCGCCGGGCCCGCCAGGCGGCACGCCACGGCAATCGCGGCAACGCTTCTTCGGCCGGCGCTTGGGCCCTCACCGCCGCCGTCAGCGGCCGTCAGCGCAGCGCCTCCGCCGCCGTGGGCCCGCCCCTCGCGACGACAACGCCCTCCGCAGCGGCGAAACACGCCGCCGGCCACCGGAGCGCCGCGCGGGAGCGCCGGCTCACCGATGAGCGGCGCGGCGACCGCGCCATCCGCCCCCGCCGCAGCAGCGCCGCCCGAGCTGCTCTGGACGCGCCCTGCGAGGCGGCGCATGCCGTCGAAAGATGTAGACAGCGACGGAGGAGGAGGAGGAGTCGAGGCGGCGGCGGGGCGGCGCCGCCGACGCTGGCCCCCGCGCCGCCCATCCGCTCCAACCCGACTCGAGGTTGCAGCGACCCGAGCCTGCGGGGCTGCCGCCGAGGAGTGCGGAGAGAGGTGCGACAGAGGGGGGAGATCGGCGAGGCGAGCAGCTAGCGCGCCTCAGCAGAAGCGAGAGCGCCGCGGCCGCGCCTCACCCACGAGCGACGAGCCGCGCAGCCCGCCCTGCAGCGGCGCGCAACCTACGGCAGAGAGCGCCGATGAGACCTGGTGTGAGGCCGACGGCGGCGGGGATGGCGCGGTGCGCGGTCGGCGGAGGAAGGGGCGGGGCGGAGGGACAGAGGCCTGCCGAGAGGCTCCGAGAGAGGGAGGGAGGGAGGGAGGGAGATATCGCGAGGTGAGGAGCGCGCAGTGAGGGCGAGAGAGGGCGGTGCGGTGGCGACGCCGCGGCGTGGCGCGAATGGGAAGAGTGCGGAGGGGAGTGCGAGAGAGGGGGGAGAGCGGCGAGACGAGCAGCTAGCGCGCCTCGGCAGAGGCGAGAGCGCCGCGGCCGCGCCTGACGCACGAGCGACGAGCCGCGCAGCCCGCCCTGCAGCGGCGCGCAACCTACGGCAGAGAGCGCCGATGAGACCTGGTGTGAGGCCGACGGCGGCGGGGATGGCGCAGTGCGCGGTCGGCGGAGGAAGGGGCGGGGCGGAGGGACGGAGGCCTGCCGAGAGGCTCCGAGAGAGGGAGGGAGGGAGGGAGGGAGATATCGCGAGGTGACGGGGGAGCTGCGGGACGGAAAGAGGGGAGAGCTGGCCGGGATGAGGAGTGAGAGCGCGGCGGTGGTGCGCCGCGCGCCGCCGCGCACCTGTAGCTGCACGCCGGCCTAGCGCACGGCCTCGGTCAAAGGGTGGCGGAAACGCGATGCGGAGGGCTGCGGCGGTGGCAGGAGCACTGGAGCGGCGGCGCGGTGGCGGGAGCGAAGGTGCCTGAGGCAGTGTGCAGCGGGCGTGGTGAGGCTCGAGGCTGCCAAGTGCGAGTGTGCGCGGGAGGCCGGTCGGGAGGCTCCCATCGCAACTCACACGCGGCTGCGGCACACGGGCGAGACGCTGCTGCCTCTCGTGGCACTGCTCAACGACGCTCAACGCCGACCGTCGGGGGGTCTGGTTGGGCTCTGTGCGGCTGGAGGAGAGCGGAGAGTGGAGCGGTGGTGTGCCCGAGTGCAGAACGGCGCACGCTGCGCACCAGCAGCGCGTGGAGAGCGACGGACGCCGGCCGCAGGTCTCTCTCGTTCGTTTCAAGGCCGCCAAAAGAATTTTCCCGCGAATTTGCATGAGATTCGGCTGCCCGTCGTCCTTTCAAGACATTTTGTTCTCCCACTGTCCTGTGTGGGTGATCCTGTGTGGTTGATCCTGCCCACCCCCTCTCCGTGTCGCGCTGTGTGCCCCGCACCCCTTCTCCCCTTCCCCGAATGGCATCCTCCCAAGACCCTTGCTTGCTTGCTTGTTCCGCAAGGAGCAAGGTGGGGACTCTTTCCCAGCTCTTTGCAAAATCCTGCAGGGGTCGCCTCCATCCGTCCTCGAAAAAACAAAAAAATGAAAAAAAAGATCATTCGTCCTCGACCCAGCCCCAGCGTTGACCGCCGCGTTTCTTTCTCGCGTGGGTACCCGGGTACAGTTGTAGGCGCTGAGCGTGTCTCTCTCTCTCTCTCTCTCCTCTCGCTGCCGCTCACTCTGCCGCGTGAGCTGCTGCGATGGCCTCCAGCGAGCCGCTGGTGCTGCACCTACTGCCCTCGCTGCACGTCGGCGGCGTCGAGCGCGGCGTGCTGGACCTGTGCGCCGCCCGGCCCGCCACCTCGGCTGTCGCCAGTGCCGGCGGCCCTCTCGAAGCGTCGCTCGGGACTGCAGCGAAGCGCTGGTCCACGCTCGCACGTCGTGACCCGCTAAGCGTGCTGCTAATCAACCCTCTCGTCATATCGGCGTGGACGCGCCGGCTCAGCGTGGACGTGCTTCACGCCCACTCACGAGCCCTCGGCGTTAGCGCCGCGATCGCGCGCGGACTGTGCAGAACGCTTGGCCTGCGACGCGTGCGGTATGTCTACACATGGCACGGTTACTACGACACCTCTTCCCCGCTCAAGCGGCTGTGGTATGCGGCGCTGCTGGCCGCCGACGGACTCATCTTCCCAAGCGCCGCGCTCCGTGACGCCGTGCGGGCGAGCTTCGGCAGCGCGGTGCGCGCGGACGCCGAAGCCATCCACCGCGGCGTCCGGAGCGCACGCGAGGCGCGGCGAGACGAGGGCGCTCCAGAGCCGCCTCTCGCGCTTCCGGCTCCCACGGCGGGAAGCTTCCGCGTGCTGCTCCCGGGCAGGCTGTCGCCGTCCAAGGGCCACGACCTCCTCGCTTCCGCCGCGGCGCACGCGCTGGCGGAGGGCGACGGCGTGCCGGCGCTCGAGGTCGCCCTGATCGGTGCGAGGCCGGCTCAGCTCGCCCGAGGGCGTCTCTCGCCCGCCACGGCAGAGCCGCCTCCGCTCGGCCCCTCCGCGTCGGCGTGGCGCTCGTGCTACGAGCGGCGGCTCCGCGACGCGATGGACGCGGCGGCGCGGGCAGCCAACGCGAGGCGGCCGGGGCGGCTGCGCTTCGAGTTGCGTCCGCACGGCGCCCTCAGCGCCGCCTACGCCGCCGCCGACCTGGTCGCGGTCCCGTCCCGCCGGCCAGAGGCGTTCGGGCGAGTGGTCGTGGAGGCGCTCGCCGCCGGCCGCTTGTGCGCAACCTTCCACCACGGCGCCGCCTCGGAGGTTGGCGCCGCCGTGCTGCGCGCCGCCGTGGAGCACGGGCTTCCCCCGACGCTCCTCCCGCGCGGCGTGCTGCTGGTGGGGCCGCTCTTCCTCGTCGCGCCGTGCGACGCCCAGGGCTCCGCCCGCCGCCCGGGCCGGGCTCGCCGCCCGGGGCGCGGGCCCCCAACCACTCGCGGCGGCGTCTGTAGGCCTCGGCGCCGCGATCCGCGAGGCGAGCCGGATGGGGTCCGCCGAGCGGTTGGCGCGCGGAGAGGTTGGCGTGCGAGCCGCGGCAGAGTTTGGGCTGGACGCGTTCGTGCGGCGGACGCTGGCGGTGTACAGAAGCTGCTGTGGCTGAAGAGCCACGTTTCTTTTTTGCACAACTATGTACACTGGCTGGCGCACATAAATAACGGCCTAGTTACACCCCACACACCGCGAGACCGACACGTCTCTCTCGCGTCGCGTCGTGTGAATCCGCCGCCGACGGGATAAAATCAGGTGGAACGGAATGGCTTTTTACTCCGGTGTTCTGACCTCGGGGGGCTGGTTGCTATGCTGGCCGTCCCCACCCTCTTCTCCGCCGATGCCAAGGTCGCCACCATCACCGCCATCGCCGCCACCTTCACCTCCTCCATTCAGCCCCCCCTCCTTCAACGCCGCCTCCCTTTCCACCGCCGTCATCGCCGCCACCATCACCCTTGTCTCCGCCACCGTCCCCGCCGTCACCTCCGGCCTACCCTCCGTACTGGGAGGTGGGATCGCAGGCAAGCGCCACAATCGGTGCAGTCATTGGACCGATTGCCGGCGTGATGGGTCTCGCCGTGCTGCTACTTTTCGTGTACTGCAAGTACTGGCGACCTAAGTCCAGGATGTACATCAGCCACGAGCACGACATCGACGTCTTCGTCAAGGACAATGACGAGCCGTTGGACCTCAAGAGCGTGTTCACGGTCGCGCTGAGCGGCAAAGTCAAAGGCAGCGTGAAGTATACGCTGGAGAGGTGCGCGACCTCATCAGCGGCAAGCCGCAGGACGCAGCTTATGGCTTCCTTCACTACATGAAAGTGGCGCCGGACCGCGTCTACGCCGGCCGGCCTCTCGAAGGGCACGGCTGCCATCCGTGCTGAGTTTGAATGCTACCGCGGCGAAGAAGCAGATGTCTATCTCGAGTGCCTCAACTATGTCATGTACGAGGCGGCGGGCTCGTCGCCCAAGCTCTTTGCCACTCGCCCCACGCACGCGACTGCGACGAGAATGGTGTGCGACTGGACCGGCTGAGGAAGGGACGAAGGGTGTAGAGGATGTAGAGTGTAGAGCGCTGTAGAGCTGTAGAGATGTAGAGTGCTGTAGAGCTGTAGAGCTCTACATTCGCCGCGTGACGATGTGAGTCGCCTGTAGAGCGATGTAGAGGCGCTCTACAAGCGCCGAACGAGGCACGGTCGCTCTCCGACATGAGGCGCGTTGCACTTGCCAGTGCTGCCCTGGCCTTCTGTCTGCCCGCCCAATGGGTGGCAGGTGCCTCTGCTGCTATGGCATGCCTCACGGCTGCGACTGGCCGGCGCGCCTCGGCGCGTCAGCTCGGCTCGGCGTAGCGATAGTGGCCAGCGCAACTCGCCTGGGGACTCAACGCTCAGCCAGGAGCTCCCGCACGCGCTGGCGCGAGTCATGGCGCATGCAACGCGCAGCAATGCTCGCCTCGCCTCGCGCAAATGCGACCGTCCTCGCATACGACAGTCCACCGCCTGCTAAAGAAGCACTGCGATGAATGCGGCACCGGCGACGCATGGCAGGCTGGTCATGACGCAGTTATAGGGTGTTGTGTGCCGTCGGAGTGACTCTCTGTGTGTCAGTGATAGTCAGGGCCGTCCATCAGAGCTCCAGTAAGCTCGGAGACACCCCATTAGCGCGGCTCGACCTCTTTGAGTCACTGCCTTCCCGGCGGTTTGGCTGTAGAGCCTCTACAACAAACTCTACTGTCCACTATGAAAGTGTGAACAGGTTGGAGCAGCAGCTCCTGAGCACGGCGCCGCAGGCGCCTGTTGATAGGTCCAGGTGATAGCCCTGGATGGGCAATGCATACGCCTAGTTGGGCCTCAGATCGCCCGACCGCGTCCCGGTGCTCTGTGGTCGGCTTTGTGACGCCGCCGCACCGCGCCGCGGCCGGGGGCCCTCCGGAGGCCGAGGATGGCCGTGACGGACCGGGACGAGCTCTGGGAGGTTCAGTGTCAATGTATATATTGTAGAAACCAATCATATCCACAATATCTCTCAGTCTAGCTAAGCCTGGGAAGGCGATGCCGGGGCCGTACAGCAGCTTGATTGTGCTTCGCCGGCGTGCGTCCCGGAGCGGTGCCGGACGGGCGGTCCGTGGGAGGCAAACGAGGGACAGCGCCAACGGCGCTCTGATTCGACTTTTAACTTCAAACAAAGCCTACCGCACGCACCGCGACGCGGCGCGTGCGGTAGGCACTCGGGATTTTGTCAGATCGGCGTGTTCACGCCGGGATGCATCGTGTCCCTGACAACCTGGGCAGACTTTAGACTTGGACAGTACAACAAAATCGCGCTCTACATCGCTCTACAGGCGACTCACATCGTCACGCGCCGGATGTAGAGCTCTACAGCTCTACAGCGCTCCAGAGCGCTCTACATCTCTACAGCTCTACAGCGCTCTACACTCTACATCCTCTACACCCTCCCTCAGCGGACCGGCTCACTCAGCGGTGAGGGCATGCGCCTCGCCGACTTTCTGACGCATCGAAGCTCTGTCACGGCACATCTCAAAGGAGGAACATGTCATCGCCTTGCGCGTCTACACCACATGGGCCTTTCGTGGTCTCAACAACCCGCTGCGCGACACCAATCGCGGCCGCCCCCACCCATTCCCGGTCACAATTGCCTTTCTGCGGGACGCGATATCCAAGCTGCGCGCCGTCGGGGCTGAAGAGGACGCGGCTAGGCCCACGCTAGAGGAGGGCAAGAGCGAGACGCGCCTCGACTTGTGGCGCGGCATGCGCGGCCTCAAAGAAACCAAGGATTTCATGCTGCAAGGGGGCACTGAGCTCGCCCCAATGTCGACGACAACCAAGTTGGAGGTGGCCATCGCGTACTCTGACGCCTCAACCTCGCTGATCTTCAAGATCCGCACCGACACGTTCATGCAGCGTGGGGCATCGATCCAGTTCCTTTCTGCTTTTCCCGATGAGGAGGAGAGGTGCTCTACCGCCCACCGCTCACCTTCGTAAAGCCCACTGGCAGGTCGTTGTCCAAGAACTTCAAGGGCCGAAACTTCAAGGTGATCGAGGTCTCACCACACTTTGGCGGCTGATCTCCCAACATGCAAAAAGAAAAGGTTTTGAGAGCCACCCAACTCACATTTATCATGTTCGCTTCCTATCTTCCCTCTCGAGGCAGGGGCGAGAGGGCTCTGCTATTTTCCGCGAGGTTCGAGCGCGCGTATTTTAAGAGAGGGAGATCGGAGTTTGTCTGCGCGGGGACCCGCCTCACATGCAGCGTGATACCGCTGTGAATAGGTGAGCAGAAGAGAGAGAGGACTGACACGTGACAGCGCTGCGGGCCCCGTGCCGGAATCGAGCCGGCCACAGGCCGCAGCAGGCCGTGGCTCAGAGCGCTAACGCTCCGAGCCACCGCTGCACGTCCTCGGTTATGTCGGCGCCCCTCGTGCTGTCGCCAGCCTCCCGCCGCAACCGCGCCCCCCGGGGGGCACTCTCTAGCAGCGAGCCTCGGCCGTGGGGCGAGGGATCGGTGCGGGCGGCGCGTTGGTCGGCGGCGGGGCCGGAGCAGCGGCGCTGTACCCCGACGCACCACCGGCGAGCTTCTCGACAGCCTGTGGGAGATAAAAGTCAAGGTGTAGGCGGACAGGGACGGGACGGGAGGAGGGGGGCGGTGGCCTCGAGCAGGCCGCAGCCAGGCTGCAGGCCGAGCATCGCGGCGGTGTCGGGGGAGAGGGGCCGCAGCGGGTCATCGGCGTCGAGAAAGTCGAAGTCGTCGCTCGCCGTGGCGACTCCCCCGGCCATCAAGCGGTCGAGCTCCGCCTCGTCGTCGCCCGCAAAGCTGCAGCGCAAGCCCGTGTGCGAGAGCGGCAACGCGTGACCGCGCGCCGCCGCGGGAGCGGGCGCGGCGGCGGCGGGCGGGCGCGACGAGAGGAACGGCCTATGGCGCAGCGATGGCGCTGGTGCACGCGTCTCTGCGGCTCTCAAGCACGTGCGGAAGGGGTGCGGCCTCGAACGGCGCAGCTCCTCGAGGAGGTCGCTGAGGGACGCTTCGCCCGACGAGACCTAACGGTCGCCGACTCGCCTGCTCATCCCCCTCCGGCGAGGCACCGCGGGCGGGCGCGCGCGACCGAATCGAGCGGCGCCTCGCTGCCTCCGCCGGCGGACAAGCCGTCGGCCGTGGCGACGGAGGACGGGAGGGGGAACGCGCCAGACGCGTCGGACGAGGAGGAGAAGCCAGCGGGCTGAGGGTAGCCCCGAGGGCAGCTCGGCGCGCAGCAGCCCGACCGAGCCGGCTGCCGCGGGTGCGGAGGCCCCTCCAGCGACGACGACGAGGCGGGGGCTGCTGCGGGGAATGCGCCGCCTCCCCGGCCACCATCGCCGCTCCCAGGCGGGTCCGAGCACGACGTCGCCTATTCCGCACAGCGCGGCGGTGAGGGTGTAGTTTTGTGCGCGAGAGGAGGAGGGTGCGCGCGGCTGCCGCGTCGACCGCCGCCGGACGCGGCGGCGGGCCGCAGCTCGCGTCCCTGCGGGAAGGGGCCGGGCCGGGCAAGCAGCCGCCCTGGCCGGGGAGGGGACCCTCCTCCGGCGCCCGGCGCGGCTCCCAGAGCGCCTCTGCGGCCCCCGAGGCTGTGCGGGCGGCCGACGGAGGCGGCAGAGCAGCCGCACTCGCCACGCCGACGCGCGAGCGGGCGGGCGGAGGCACGGAGGCGGCTCGCGCAGCGGCGAGCTCGAGGCGAGAGGGGTGAGGGCTCTCCTCCGAGCGAGGCACCGGCGCCGCCGTGAGCGTCGCCGCCTCCCGCTCTCCCGCGGAGTCCTCCTCCTCGAGCGGCGAGCCAGCCAGCTGCCGGCGGGCAGGCGCGCGCGGCCGGCTGGAAGGGGCAGGCGCCCCGCCACGGGCCGCCTCCCTCCCCCTCGCCTCCGGCCGCTGCCGCTCACCTTCGGCCGGCTTGCGGGCAGGTGGCTTGCGGGCAGGTGGCTTGCGGGCAGGAGGCTTGCGGGCAGGAGGAGGCCCCATCGTCGCGTGCGGCTGCCTGCCGGCCGGCCTCTCCGCGCCGTGCCTCTGCTCGCGGGCCGACGGAGGGCTCGCCGAGCGATGTTGGCGCTGTCGCCCCGGGGCAGACGCGGCGCGCGGCTGCAGCCACGGCCGACCCGCCGGCGGCTGCTCCGGCACCCGCTCCCGAGAAGCGACGTCTCCGCCTCGCTCCTCCGCGTCGCCGTCGGCCTTTGGCAGCGCGGCGGCGAGCAGGTTGAGCATCTTCGCGCGAGGGTTCTCCTTGTCCTCGCCCCGTCGCGCGCAAGCGTCGCCGTCGCCGGCCAGCGCCGGGTCCGGCGGCGGCGCCCCCCTCTC
The DNA here is from genome assembly GCF_000372725.1 of Emiliania huxleyi CCMP1516. Lineage (NCBI taxonomy): Eukaryota > Haptophyta > Isochrysidales > Noelaerhabdaceae > Emiliania > Emiliania huxleyi. The sequence goes on along the minus strand of NW_005200784.1, from coordinate 958,775 downwards.
CGGAGCCTGCAACCCCTCGGTGCACCCCTCGGCCACAAACCACCCGAGCCGGTGCAGCGCCGCCACCGCCTCGTCCGACTCGCCACAGGGTGGAGCGGCCGGTGCGGCGGCCGGGGCCGGCGCGGCTGCTGCCCCCTCTGCGGCGGTCGCCGCCGCCGCCGCCGCAGCCCCAGCCCCGTGGCTGCTGCTGCTCTGGCCGCGAGCGCCGGCTGAGGCCTGGGCCGTCCGGCGGGGTGGCGAAGAGCGAGGGGCCGTGTCGGCGCGGCGCTGCCGCTCGAGAAACGCGAGCCGCGACTCCCGCGCCGGAAGCGGCCCTCCCTCCTCCGCACCGCAGCCGGCGCCCAGCAGCTCCGCACCCGATCGCGCGCTCCGGGCCGGCCGCGGCACCTCCCACGCCGCAGCCCACTCCGCGCCGCGCGCCTCCTCGCCCCGCCCCGCCTCGTCGCCCCGCCCCGCCTCCTCGCCCTGCCGCGCCTCCTCGCCCCGCCGCGGCGCGTCCCCCGAGGCAAGCCGCTCCTCTGTGTCCGCGCCGCAGGAAGGCTGCCCCGCCGTCCAGCAGCGGCGGCACGGCTGCGGGTGCTGCTCGCGCGCTGCTTCGGCGCCACCCTCCACAGCTCCCGCCGCCGCGGCGGCCGAGAGGGGCGGCCGGCCAGCAAGGTGCGGCTGGCCAGCAAGGTGCGGCCGGCTCGCCTCTGCTGCCGCCGCAGCGGCCGAGCACAGGACAGAGCCCATGCTCGTTGCGGCCTTGCGGGGCGCGCTGCGTGCCGGCGCGGCATCCCACAGCGGGGGCGGCGGCGGGCGCGGCAGGGCGGCCCTCGCCGCCTTGTGCGCCCGCTCGGCGGACTGCAGCGCGGCGAGCTCCTGCCGGACGCACTCGGCAGCCGCGTCGGCTCGGAGGCGTGAGGTGGCCTCCTCTCCGCGGGCGACCCGCCGCGCCTCGGCCTTGCCCCTCGCGAGGCGCGCCTCCGCCGCCAGCTGCTGCCGCCGCCGCTCCGCCTCCCTGCCGAGCTCCGTCGCCGTCGGGCCGTCGTTCTCGTACCGCACCCTCGCGCCGCCCGCGCCGCGAGACGGAGCCACGGAGGCGTGCCGCTGCGCCGTGGCGCGAGCGGCGCCCGACTGGCGCTGCGAGCCGCCGCCGCGGTCGGTGTAGATGAGGGCGTTCTCCTGGATCACCTCGACCGCCCCGCCGCCCGCCAGCAAGCCGGCGCCTCGGCGGGCCACGGGCTGCTGCGCCGGAGGCGGCGGCGGCACGGCAGCCGGCGCTGGCGGAGCCTGCGGCCGCGCCGGCCGGCTCGGCGGCGCGGCGCAGCAGTGCGTCCGCGTCGTCTCGAAGCCGGCGCGAGCCTGCGCGCTCGGCGGAGGAGGCTGCGCCGCGGCCGCCCTCTCCGCCGCGGCCGCCGCCTGCCGCTGCTCGTCCTCGTGGCGCCTTGCGTCGTCCGAGCGGGCGCTCGCGACTGCGGCCGCGCTGCGCGCGGCCTCCACGCGAGCCACGTGCTCCCGTCGGCCCGAGGCGGCCGCGCGGCTCGCCCGGTCCACCGCGCCGTGCACGACGCGGTCGTAGTCGGCACAAGCCTGCCGCATCTCTGCTCGCGCCCGGCCCTCCCTCCACGACGCGGCCTCGGCGGCCGCCTCTTGACCGATCTCGTGCCGCTCGGCGCGCGCGGCGCCGTGCGCAATGCCGAGGCTCGCGCTCGCGTGCTCAAACGCCACAGCGGCGTAGCCGTCCGAGACTGGCGCAGGCGGCACCACCGCCTCGCTCCGCAGCGCCGCTCGACGCTCCCCCACGGCAGCGCGGAAGCTCTCGCGGGTGGCGGCCGCGATGTAGCGCTCCTGCTTGCGAACCTCGCGGAGTCTGGCGAGTCTGGCGGTCATGCTGTGATTTCGACTTATCGGACTTCGACTTATCGCTCTGGACTCCGATTCCATCGCCGCAGGGAAAGGCACCGTCAACGGTCGGCAGGCAGGAGCTAGCCTCGCAAAAGAAGAATTCTTAAGATACAAGCCTCTCTCACAGCACACTGGCACGACAAGGGCGCAGACTGGCGCGGACTGGCACACACAAAAGAAGAATTTTACCCATTAGCCGCGAGAACCGGCAGTGGGACGGCCGCGAGGTGGCATGAAGGCTGCAGCGAGAAGCGGCGAGAGACTGCGAAGAGAGATAGGAAGAGGCAGACTCCCTAGGGTGGGCGACGGCTAGCGCATCACACACCTCTCCTTAAAATCCCTGTGTGGTGGCGGCGTGCCGTCCTCCCATCCCTCCCTTGGGTTGTCTGTTTTCTTTCTTTCTTTCTTTCTGGCGCGCACTGGCACTAACACATGCCTAATGTCGTGCAAAAGAAGAATTCGCTACCTGGAATGCGGCTCACGGGACTGGTGCGCACTGGCACTGAAAGAGGCAGACCACGCAGGGTAGGATCTCTTCTGAGAGAGATTTTTAGCAATACCAATCTGCCGCCTGCCTGCCTCCTACGCAGAGAGGAAGAGAGAAGCCGCGAGCGGCCGAGGGCAAGCAAGCAAGGGAGGGAAAAGGCCCGGCAGGTGAGCTGAGAGTGTAGATAGAGCTCTGCAGAGAGAGTTCCGTGTGCCATACGCCACCGGCCGTCACTGTGGCGTCACAAGTCCGCGAGGGAGGGTCAGTCAGAGAGATGTGTTGAGTTGTTGTGAGAGTTGTTGAGTCAGTCAGAGAGAGAGTGTGGCGTGATGATACGCAGCTGCACAGAGAGAGAGATTTTTTCTTCTTCTCAGCTGCAGCAATTGTGTGTGTGTGTGTGCTGATGGACATTGCTACATACAGCATTGATTGCAACATCGAAGCGCGCGATAAAACTAAGGGAAATTCCCCGCGTAGAATGTCACCGGCGCCCCCGGCAGCCAGACTCGGCCTAAGGGAGACAGTGAGGAAGGACGTACGTCGACACGTGGCAATTGCGAGCAAGGCGCCACTTGTAGTGAGCGTCGGGCTGGTGGTCGACACCGAGTCCATGTCTAAATTTTGCTCCAGCTGCGGCGAGCCCGCCCGGCTGTGCCACTGCAAGGGCCGCCCGAGCCTGCCGAATTGCACCTCCGGCTCCGGTCAGGCACCTGTAGGTCCTAGTCCGGGACGAGCCTCTGACCAGAGGACCGGCCTTCCGGCGTGCAAGGGCTGCGGCAAGCCGGTGCAGGGCCGCACCATCAGCGCCATGGGCGGCGCCTACCACCCCGAGTGCTTCAAGTGCGCCGGTTGCGGCGGCGCCTTTGTCGACCGGGCGGCGGGCTTTGTGGAGCACGGCGGCTGCGCCTACCATCGCGGCTGTTTCACGGCGCCCGCGCGCGCTTGCCACTTCTGCAGCCAGCCGCTCATTGGCCAGGCGATGAAGGCAGCGGGCGCTGAGTTCCACCCGCAGTGCCTGCCTCGCTGCGGCACTTGCGGCGTCTCGCTCGAGGCGGGCTGGTATCACGACCCCTCCACCGATGTGCGTTACTGCGCTGCCCACGCGCCCAGAGCGCCGGCGAGGGGCGGGCGGCGGGCTGGCAGCGGGACCGTGAGCGCCGCCGCCCTGCGCCTGCCTCGTCCGCCCGCCGTCGAGCAGCTCGACATGCGTCACATGCTTAAATGGGCCGAGACGGCGGCGGCGCAGAGCGACCCGACGGTGCACATCATCGACTGGAGCCGCTCCTTTGCGGACGGCCGCGCCTTTCTCGCGATCCTCCGCACCTACTTCCCAGAGGCGGTCGATGCCAGCGTGCTCGCGTCCAGCGCGTGTGCCGGGGAGGGGTCGCGACTCCGCGCACCCGAGGTCCGCAGCGCCTGTGCGCACGCCTTTCGGCTAGCGGACGAGCTGGCGGGCGTGCCGCAGCTGCTCGACGAGGGCGACATGGCCCGGAACTACCCGCTGCCCGACGAGAAGTCCGTCATCACCTACGTGTGCACGCTGTGGGGCGGGCTGGCGCGGGCGGCCGAGCGGACGGAGGGCAAAGCGGGCGGCGTCTCGGCGAGTGCCTAGTCGATATACGTGCGGTGCAGTACAAGTGAAGTGGAGAAGAGGGGACTAGGTCCAGCCCTGGGTGGCATGGGTTGTGACATTTGGCGATTCCGCGGCTTACTGGGCCCCTGAGCCGCTCCCCGTGTGCGATTCTTGTGGCCCAGGCATGGTACTGATAGTAAACGGTTCAGAACCGGCCAAACACAGGCTACAGCCCCACACACGCGCCCGCCATAGCTCCTGGAGAGCATGGTGCATGCGCGAGTGACGCACAAGCCGCGAGAGTGGCATCAGAGGCAGGAACGACGTGCTCTTGCTGCACCTCGCAGCTGCACCGATCGATGCGGCAGGAGGTGTGTTGCTCGGGAGCATCGCCGTACCGCCGGAGTGCGTGCCCAGCGATCGTCTCTGCAAGAAATCGCGGGCCCTTTAGAGGAGCGACCGACAGCCACTGCCGGTGAACCTTCTTTTCTAGACGGCTTGGATTGAGAGCAGCCTCGCTCTCAATCCTAGAAGTCGAAGGATTGTGAGCAGCACTCCTCGCAATCGTAGCATCTCTGTACGATTGCTAGCACCCACGCTCGCAATCCTACATCTTCTAGGACTAAGAGCAGCTCCGCTCCCAAGGTGACTGGTGACGCCTACGACTACTACCAGCGCGCTCGCAATCCGAGCAAAGTCTAGGATTGCGAGCAGCACTGCTCGCAATCCGAGCAACATGCCTCCGATTGCGAGCACGAGTAGCGCTCGCAATCCTACATCTTGTAGGACTATGAGCGGCGGCGCTCACAATCGTACCCAAGATCCAAGGATTGCTAGCACGCGCACAGAGGGCGCTCCCAATCGCTCCAGCCGCGAGCGCTTGTGAGTGAGCGCGCCGGGAGGGTCTCCTCACAATCCAAACAGTGATCGCACCGATTGCGAGGGGACCCGCTCGCAATCCTAGAAGTCGTAGGACTGTGGGCGGTGTCGCTCGCAATCGGCGAAAGTTCTAGGATTGCGAGCGCTACTGCTCGCAATCGGAGGCATGTTGCTCGGATTGTGAGCAAAGCTGCTCGCAATCCTAGACTTTGCTCGGATTGCGAGCGCGCTGGTAGTAGTCGTAGGCGTCACCAGTCACCTTGGGAGCGGAGCTGCTCTTACTTAGTCCTAGAAGATGTAGGATTGCGAGCGTGGGTGCTAGCAATCGTACAGAGATGCTACGCTTGCGAGGAGTGCTGCTCACAATCCTTCGACTTCTAGGATTGAGAGCGAGGCTGCTCTCAATCCTAGCCGTCTAGAAAAGAAGGTTCACCGCCACTGCCCCACGCGAGCTGCACGAGATCGGATGCGTAACTGAACGCAAAGGACAGCATCGCCACACCCCCTCGAACCTGTTGCCTCGACACACCCGCGCGCGCGGCGCGCACTCCTTGCAGCACGCCGTTGCAACTCACACAATCCGCCGCCACCCATCAGGCTCCAGAGAAGCAGCGCCTGCTTTGTCGTCACCTCGCTATCTCCTCGAGACCTCGACTCGCTGCCGTCTGCGGTGGCAGCACAGCCCATGCCCAGCTATCGGCCTTCTCCCGCCGCATCTTCGAAGGCACTTTTCTTCTTCCTCGGCCTGCTGGCTGTTGAAGGGTCGTTTATTGAATGTGACGCGATAGACTGGACTGGCACTGATGGCGACAAATACTGCGACTACTCTTCGGACCCTTCGCTGCGATGCGCCTCGGTCATCCTGACGATGGGAGAGACGAACTGTCATTCTTTTTGTAGCAACCAGCAGCATACGCTTCTGCGCTGCGCGCTGCAGTGGGACGACTGGCAGGGTGAGACATGCAGCCTACCTGACTCTCGATATCTGGCCCTCTTGCAGCTGTCAGAGGAGGAGCAGCGGGCGACGTGCACACAGCCCTTTCCCAGCGACCAGTTTGGGGTGCCCAGCTCGGACGCCGTCTGCAAGTGCGTGCCGAGAGGGCCGCCTTCGCCACCGCAGCGGCTGCCGCCGTCAAACCCTCCGTCATTGCCACCAGCTGTTGACGACGCTGCAGCTGCTGAACAATTGTCGTGCTCAAACTGCTTCGCTCACGGCCCGTGGCTGCCACCCAGCATTCCGTCGACAGGGCCGTGTGTCAGCAGTGGCCTGTACTGTGGCAACCAAGAGGGAACGATCGACTGCAGCTCCTCTCCAACCGAATTTATCCGCACCACAGGATGCTCCGCTGACTCGCAGACGCCACCGTCGCCGCCTCCGTCACCGTCGCCGCCACCGTCACTGCCGGGATCAATCACGGTCACTGGCCCATGCTCACTCATTAACGGCGGAGTCTGTGCCAAGAGTCCAAACTATCCGGAGCCTTACGACACGTGGGACGGAGGCGATCAAGAGTGCACGATCTCGAACGTGCCCTCCGTTCCAATTGAGGTTCGCGACTTCGATGTTGAGATGCCTTACTTTTACAACGGACAACCAGATTGTAATCTTGATCACATTATTGTCAATAATAAACGATACTGCGGCAGTACGGGCCCTAGCGGTGTCGTGACCTCTGACGGAGTCATCAAATGGAAGGCTGATTCAGGCGGCCTGACCTCCGGAGGTTGGCTGCTATGCTGGCCGTCCCCACCCTCTTCTCCGCCGATGCCACCGTCGCCACCATCACCGCCGTTGCCACCACCTTCACCTCCTCCATCAGCCCCCCCTCCTTCAACGCCGCCTCCCTTTCCACCGCCGTCATCGCCGCCACCATCACCCTTGTCTCCGCCACCGTCCCCGCCGTCACCTCCGGCCTACCCTCCGTACTGGGAGGTGGGATCGCAGGCAAGCGCCACGATCGGTGCAATCATTGGACCGATTGCCGGCGTGATGGGCCTCGCCGTGCTGCTACTTTTCGTGTACTGCAAGTATTGGCGACCTAAGTCCAGGATGTACATCAGCCACGAGCACGACATCGACGTCTTCGTCAAGGACAATGACGAGCCGTTGGACCTGAAGAGCGTGTTCACGGTCGCGCTGAGCGGCAAAATCAAAGGCAGCGTGAAGTATACTGGAGAGGTGCGCGAGCTCATCAGCGGCAAGCCGCAGGACGCAGCTTATGGCTTCATTCACTACATGAAAGTGGCGCCGGACCGCGTCTACGCAGGCCTCTCGAAGGGCACGGCTGCCATCCGTGCTGAGTTTGAATGCTACTGCGGCGAAGAAGCAGATGTCTATCTCGAGTGCCTCAACTATGTCATGTACGAGGCGGCGGGCTCGTCTCCCAAGCTCTTTGCCAACTCGCCCCACGCACGCGACTGCGACGAGAATGGTGTGCGACCGGACCGGCTCACTCCGTGCGGTGAGGGCATGCGCCTCGCCGACTTTCTGACGCATCAAAGCTCTGTCACGGCACATCTCAAGGAGGAACACGTCATCGCCTTGCGCGTCTACACCACATGGGCCTTTCGTGGTCTCAACAACCCGCTGCGCGACACCAATCGCACCGACCCCCACCCATTCCCAGTCACAATTGCCTTTCTGCGGGACGCGATATCCAAGCTGCGCGCCGTCGGGGCTGAAGAGGACGCGGCTAGGCCCACGGGAGAGGAGGGCAAGAGCGAGACGCGCCTCGACTTGTGGCGCGGCATGCGCGGCCTCAAAGAAACCAAGGATTTCATGCTGCAAGGGGGCACTGAGCTCGCCCCAATGTCGACGACAACCAAGTTGGAGGTGGCCATCGCGTACTCTGACGCCTCAACCTCGCTGATCTTCAAGATCCGCACCGACACGTTCATGCAGCGTGGGGCATCGATCCAGTTCCTTTCTGCTTTTCCCGATGAGGAGGAGGTGCTCTACCCACCGCTCACCTTCGTAAAGCCCACTGGCAGGTCGATGTCCAAGAACTTCAAGGGCCGAAACTTCAAGGTGATCGAGGTCTCACCACAGTTTGGCGGCTGATCTCCCACCATGCAAAAAGAAAAGGTTTTGAGAGCCACCCAGCTCACATTTTCGCTTCCTTCTCGAGGGCTGTTCGCGCGTGTAACGTAACTATAAGAGAGGGGAGATTCACACGACGCGACGCGAGAGGTCAGAGCACAGAGGAGACGTCAGACGTGTCGGTCTCGGGGTGTAACTGTAAGGGCCTTTTGTTGTTGGATTATTATGTGCGCCAGCCAGTGTACAATGTTGTGCCAAAAAGAAACGTCTTCAGCCACAGCACCACGTGTTCCACAGAATTCGCGTGGAAAAAGGAAACGGGCCAGGGGCGCACTGGCACTGAAAGAGGCAGACCACGCGCCTGCGCCTCCTCGGGCAACGCATGGTTGAGGGCAAGCAGGTACGGGAGGGAAGGCCCGTGCGGGAGGAGGGTGTAGATAGAGCAACAAAAATCTCTCTCTAGATAGAGATCTATAGAGGATGTAGAGTGCAGAGCGCTGTATAGAGTGTAGAGCCGTGTACATGTAGAGCTCTGCAGAGTTTCGTGTGCCGGACGCCACCGGCCGTCACAAGTCCGCAAGGGAGGGTCAGTCAGAGAGATGTGTTGAGTTGTTGTGATGAGAGTGTTGTGTTAGTTAGTCAAAGAGTGGCGTGATTGAGAGAGAGATTTTTAGCAATAGTTTTGAGAGAGAGATTTTTATTAACCAACAAGAAATCACGACTTTCCACTAGTTTTGTGTGATTGATGAATGATGATGATACGCAGCCGCTGCAAATGCAAATGTGTGCTGGACATTTTTTTGATTTTTTAGGACATTGTACAGCATTGCAACAAACTCTTCTTCTCTTCTTCTTCAGCATTGCTGATGTTCAACTGGAGATAGCAACAAACAAACATCGAAGCGCAGACTACGGGGATCGGCTTCTTACACAGCCCTTCCCTGCAGCGAGCCCCCCTCCAATCCACCCGCGCTAGGTCTCGGGGGACGCAGGGGTCACACCCGACGACCTCGGGAACTAGCCGGGGCAGGCAGCGGAGAAGCGGCAACTCCGTGCACTGACTGACGGTAGGCCGTCAGAAAACACTCCTCCGTGGCTCGGGTTACACCAATCCTCGCTACCCAACGCGGCCAAAGGATATCCACCGCTCGAGACATCGAAGCGCGCGATAAAAGTTAGGTAGATGTTATCGGCGCCGGCCAGCCAGGCTAGGCCGTTCCCGAAGGACTACGGGGATCGGCTTCTTACACAGCCCTTCCCTGCAGCGAGCCCCCCCCCAACCCACCCGCGCTAGGTCTCGGGTTTGACGCATGGGGTCACTCCCGCGAAACTCGTGAACTAGCCGGGGCAATCGGAGAAGGGGCAACTCCGTGCACTGACGGTCGGCCGTCAGAAACCACGCCTGCGTGGATCGCGTCACACCAATCCTCGCTACCCAACGCGGCAAAAGGATATCCACCTCGAGAACCTCGAGAGTTAGTGACGCTTTAGCGTCGCCCGAGTGGCCGCCATCCAGTAGTGACGTCGTCCGAGTTGCTGAGCTCGAGACCGCGCTCAGGATTGGGTCGGAACACGAGCTCGTCCATGTCCACACGCTCTGGTCGTCGTCGTCGTCCATGATTAGCTTCGCCGGCGACACACTGTAGCCGTTGACGAGCCGCTTGAGCGCGGCCAGCACCTCCTTCTGCCGGCCGCGCGCCCACGGGGGCAGCGTGCAGTAGAACTCCTCGAAGGTGAACTGCTCCTCCTCCGACACACTCCAAGAAGAGGTCCACCTCCCTCTCCACCTCCGTCGTGAGGTTGATGTGTAGCTTGAGGGGTGTGTCGCCGCTGTCGCTCTCCTCGTCCTCGTCCTCGTCCTCGTCCTCGTCCTCGTCCTCGTCCTCCGCCTCCGCCTCCTCCTCCGCCTCCGCCTCCTCCTCGCCCTCGCCCTCGTTCTCCGAATCGGACGGATCGCCTAAGCTCTGCCCGCGCGAAAATTTGGAGACGTGAAGACCGGGTGCGAGGCAGATCATGTTGCCGGCATAGCTCTGCCCGCGCGCAACGCGCAGCATGTCGCGATTAACTGAGTTGCTCCAGATGGACGCCGCTCCCGCGTCACCGGGCTCAGCGGCGTCCATCGATTGCCATTCGCTGGGCGACTCGGAGCCGATGAGCCCGGTGACGCGGCGGCGGCGATCAAGTCTGGCAAGTCATCGTAGTCATCGGAAGGGACGATGCGCGCGGTACGGAGAACTGGAGCGCTGCCAGAGCTTGTACAAAGTGACGGCAAGCAGGACCAGGCCTGCCTGCGTACGTAGATGCTCCACATGTATGTGTGGGGTCGGGCTCGCTCGGGCCTCGGCGAAGAAGTCTCCTTGGCGCTTGGCTGCGTGACTAGTTTTCATAGTGAAAACCGGCGATTTCGAAGCGCCCGTGGCGGTTCGCGAGAAGGAGGGAGAGCGTTTCAGGGGGCTCACGGCAAGGACACCGACCGAGGGGGGGGTCGGTCGTCACACCTCCCGCCGCCGAGAGAGCGACCGACCGGAGGGGGGGTCCGGTCCACCTCGGGGGCAGACCACCGACCGGCGGGGGGGTCCCCACGAAGTAGGGGGGTTGGTACAAAGTGACGCTCGATCTCTGCCGTTCCCGAAGGAAGGGAGAAGGAAGTTGTCGACACGTGGCATTGCGAGCGAGGCGCCATGTCTGGGTTTTGCTCCAGCTGCGGCGAGCCCGCCCGGCTGTGCCACTGCAAGGGCCGCCCGAGCCCGCCGAATTGCACCTCCGGCTCCGGTCAGGCTGTAGGTCCTAGCCCGGGACGAGCCTCTGACCAGACCGGAGCCGGCCTTCCGGCGTGCAAGGGCTGCGGCAAGCCGGTGCAGGGCCGCACCATCAGCGCCATGGGCGGCGCCTACCACCCCGAGTGCTTCAAGTGCGCCGGCTGCGGCGGCGCCTTTGTCGACCGGGCGGCGGGCTTTGTGGAGCACGGCGGCTGCGCCTACCATCGCGGCTGTTTCACGGCGCCCGCGCGCGCTTGCCACTTCTGCAGCCAGCCGCTCATTGGCCAGGCGATGAAGGCAGCGGGCGCTGAGTTCCACCCGCAGTGCCTGCCTCGCTGCGGTACTTGCGGCGTCTCGCTCGAGGCGGGCTGGTATCACGACCCCTCCACCGATGTGCGTTACTGCGCTGCCCACGCGCCCAGAGCGCCGGCGAGGGGCGGGCGGCGGGCTGGCAGCGGGACCGTGAGCGCCGCCGCCCTGCGCCTGCCTCGTCCGCCCGCCGTCGAGCAGCTCGACATGCGTCACATGCTTAAATGGGCCGAGACGGCGGCGGCGCAGAGCGACCCGACGGTGCACATCATCGACTGGAGCCGCTCCTTTGCGGACGGCCGCGCCTTTCTCGCGATCCTCCGCACCTACTTCCCAGAGGCGGTCGATGCCAGCGTGCTCGCGTCCAGCGCGTGTGCCGGGGAGGGGTCGCGACTCCGCGCACCCGAGGTCCGCAGCGCCTGTGCGCACGCCTTTCGGCTAGCGGACGAGCTGGCGGGCGTGCCGCAGCTGCTCGACGAGGGCGACATGGCCCGGAACTACCCGCTGCCCGACGAGAAGTCCGTCATCACCTACGTGTGCACGCTGTGGGGCGGGCTGGCGCGGGCGGCCGAGCGGACGGAGGGCAAAGCGGGCGGCGTCTCGGCGAGTGCCTAGTCGATATACGTGCGGTGCAGTACAAGTGAAGTGGAGAAGAGGGATCCAGGGAGCCAGTGGACCCGGGTGACTGTCACAGTGGTGCCACGGGTGTCGGGTCAGTCTCAGTGGACAGTGCCCGCGCACGCCGCAGAGCGCTGGAAGAGAGCTGTGTGAGCGGGTGGATGAGCGCTCCTCGTGTTCCTTGTGTATCTACAAAGAAAAAGTGTCTGCACATTTTGGTTTTTGCCCCGTAAAACGCATATTTTGCATTCCGCGTAAGGTCGTGGAACACATGAGACCGCGCGACATTCAATTCATTGGCTAATTGCCACTGGACTGACACTCGACTTTTGCTGCGGGGCTGCATCAATCTTGCCGCGGCCTGCACCGCTCACTGCTCTGCCAGCGAAACCTCCATCGCGTATGCGTCGCGGCCGACGCAGTAATAGTCTCTCCGCGTGGAGGCGACGCGGAATCCGACGCCGCGGTAGAGCGTCAGGGCGGGCTCGTTGCTCGTGTCGACATTGAGGCTGCACAGCTGCGCGCGCCCCTCCCTCGCGATCTGGAGGGCGCGCTCGAGCAGCCGCCGGCCGAGGCCCTGGCGCCGGTGCGCCGGTGCGACCACGAGCTTCGCGACGGAGGCCGCGAGGGAGGAGCGCTGCAGCACGAGGTACCCCGCCACCTGCGGCGGCGGCGGCCGGCCGTCGCCCGCGGCGGCGATGCTGCCCAAGTCAGGCCACGCGGGCGCCGCAATGGCGCAGATGAGGAGGGCGCCGCGGCCGCGCGTCTCGGCGGGGAGGTCCATCGCCTCGTGCTTTGCGAAGCACCGCCTCTCGAGCGCGCAGCACCGCTCGAGCAGCCCGCCGCCGTGACGCACGCCGTCGTCCACCAGCGAGTAGCCTCCCCCTCCCGCCAAACAGCCGCTCGCCTCGCCGCTCGCGCGCGGCGAGGAGGGCGGCGACGCGGGCGGCGAGGGCGGCGGAGAGGGCGTAGCGCCCTGCCCGCAGCCGCCCTGCCCGCAGCCGCCCTGCCCGCAACCGCCCTCCGCGGCCTCCACCGCGGCCGCCCTCTTGCAGCAGCGCTCGCGGCTGGCCTTACGGTCATGCTCGAGCGCGTAGTTTGCCCACGTGCCGCCCGCCTTGGAGTAGTAGTCCATCGGGTAGGTTGAGAGCCACTCCGAGGCGCCGAGCGCGACCTCCGCCTCGTAAGGCGAGAGGAGCGGCACCTGCAGAGAGGGGATGCGAGGTGCCTGGCAGGGTTCTGGGAGGTGCCCGCACCGTGCAGCGAGGGGAGCGGCACCGGAAAGGCGTGCCCCCAGTCGACGGAGAGGCGCGGGCAGCAGATCTGCACCCACGCCTCGACCTCGCCGAAGGCGGCGAGCTTGGCGGGGAAGACCTCCGACAGGAGCACGGTGACGAAGGGCATCCTCCGCGCCGCGAGCATACGCTGCACGTGTCCGAGCACGGCGGGCGACCCCTGCCGGCCGAGCGTGCCGAGGACGATGCCCCAGCTGCGCGCCCTTGCGGCGGTGGCGACGGCGGCGCGCCGCAGCTCGTGCATCCGCGCGTGCTCGTACACCTGGGGGCGGGGGCGGGGGCGGGGGCGGGGTGGGTGGGGGCGAGGGGTCAGCGGGGCCAAGGTCGGCGCGTGCTCGCGCACCTCGAGTGTGAGCTGCTTCGAGTACGGGTCGTAGCGGTAGAGCGGGACGCTCGGGTTGGAGATCATCACCGACTCGGGGTGGAAGCGGCCGTCCGCCACGAAGGCGACCGCGTCCACGTCGTGCAGCTTCGGGGAGGTGCAGCCGAGCGTCTCGCCGGCGGAGAGCGGCTTGCACTGCGGGACCGTCACCGAGGCGAGGTGCGGCTCGAGGGCGGCGCGGACCGCGTGCAGCGAGCCGGCGAATTGGATCGTGCCGCAGAGCGCGAGCCGCGTGGCGGGCCCGAACGGCGCTGACGTGAAGGCGAGCCGCAGCGAGTCGACCAGGTGCGCGGTGTCGATGGCAATCTCGACAAAGACGTACAGCACGTCGGTCTCCATCTGATCGACCGGCACGAGGCACGAGTGGCCGTAGTGCACCAGCAGCTGCGAGGCCGGGCCGGGGCGGGGTCAGAGGGACGCCATCCAGCAGCCGCCAGCCGAGGAGGCGGGGCCGCACCTGGCAGCCGAGCGCCGCCGCAGAGATGTCGTCGACGCAGCAGGCGCCGTACGTGACGTCGCCCATGATGACGGCCGACACGCCCGCGAAGCGCTCGAGGATGTCGGCAATCGTCGTCGCATACATGAGCAGGCCCTCGGGGAACTGCAGTGCGACGGCCGACGCCTTGAGCTGCTGGAGCCGCCAGATGGTCTTTGGCACCTCAAAGTTGTAGTTGGACGGCAGCGCGCCCAGGGCCGACTGGAGCTCCGGGTCATCGGCGATCGAAGGCGGAATCTGCGAGATGAAGCGGCGGCGCGGCCGCGGCGCCTTTTGCGGCACGATGGCGGTCGCGTCGCCGCTGCCACCGGCAGGCGGGGCGGCAGCGCTGCCGCCGGCCGACCCGGGCCTGGCTGAGAGCCCGGTGAAGCGAGGGCGCGGCCGAGCCGTCGCGGCTGACGGCGCGACGACACGGCCGGCGGCAGGAGGTGCCGCGTCCATGGAGTCACAGCAAGAAATCGAATGCTCTCGACTATAAACTGGACTGCAGAGCCCACCCCTTGTTTGGTGTGTCCGTTTTATTTATTTATTTATTTATTGCAGAGCGTGCAAAGCGGCTAGGGATGAGGCCACAAAAGAGGCGCGCGAGGCGAGGAGGAGACTCGGAGAACTGTAGAGAGACTGGGACTCACGACTGGAAACAAGAAGACAGTGAGCCACCACAGGCGTCGTTGGCGCACATACTGAGCGGCAGCTGCGCTGGAAATAAGGAAGAGGCGCGTTACTTCATGCGGAAGCTCGACAAACACACGGCGAGGGCGACAGCAAGAGTTGAACGGGAGGCGCCGGACTCAAAAGACACCGCCACATTCCTGAGACGAGCGAGAGCAGCATCCTTAAAGGCGAAAGGGTCTAGATTTGGAGCGCTCGCCGAAGAGGAGTACGACAAAATAGCGCCCGTGATTGCCTGCACGCTACCCGCACTCACGGACTCCATACCCGAAAGAAAGAGAAGGGAGCTCGCGGGAGAGGTGACGAGTGAACTACAGGCAGTGGGGAAGGCAGCCTCGACTGCCATACAGACATGGGTGCGAAACAACGACAAGACCAAGGCACGGGCAGAGGAACGAGAGAAGAATATAGAGTGGATAAAGCGCCTGTTCACGGCATGGAGGGTGAGCCACGCCGAACGTACCGAACGTAGAGCCGAGCGGAAGGAAGCCGGGGAAGACGACTCAGAGGAGGACGAACCAGTGGAAATCCCGTCGTCAGCTGTCACGATGCACCCGAAGGGGACCCCAGCGCCAGCATCATCCGTGGAGGCACAAGTGTTCGAAGAGAGAGTGGACCTGAGCAACGACATGACTGGGTGGCAAATGATCGCAGTGGGAGTCAGAAGAGTCGTCCTTGCGCGAGGAGAGCTTGATAAACTCGAGGGGCCAAAATATGCCGCCAGGAGGGCGGAGTTGCGCCGAGAGGCGGGAGAAGCCGCGCGAACAAGGGACCGGCAGGCGGCGGCGGCGTCGCAGAACGAGGCAGAGGAGAGCGACGCGACAGAGGAGGAAATGACAAGGGAGAGAACGACGAGAGTGGGACGACCGCGAGGTGGCATGAAGGTTGCAGCGAGAATCGGCGAGAGACTGCGAAGAGAGATAGGAAGAGGCGGACGCCCAAGGGTGGGCGACGGCTAGCGCATCACACCCCTCTCCTTAAATTTTTTTATGTGGCGGCGTGCCGTTCTCCCATCCTGCTCCCATCCCTCCCTTGGGTTCTCCGTTTCTTTCGGTGTACCTGTGTTAGTGCCAGTGCGCGCCAGTCCCGTGCCCAGTGTTGTGCGAGGAAGTTTTGTCGTCATGTTTCTTTCTTTCTCTGGAAGGGACCTGGTTGCTCCCGCGTTCTCCCGACGCCCCCAACGCGAGCCGCCACGCCCCGCGCCCTCGCTGCAGCACGCCTTCACAAACACCGACATCACCTCCGTCACCTTCGGGTCGAGCCTCCGGCAACCACGCTGCGCTGATGGCGCTCCTGCTGCTCTCGCCCGTGCTGGCTGCTCTCGCCCCAAACAGCCAGCCGTCGGCGCGTCTCTGCGAGGAGCGCAGCGGCGTCGCGCTCGTGCGCGATCGCAGCCACGCCGTCTTGCTGCGCAGGCCGTCGGTAGACGCCGGCCGCGCCGCAAAGAGCTGGAGCCTCCAAACGGCCAAGCAGGCGCTGCTGCCGGCTGGCTGGCCCGCCACCGTGCCGCAAGAGTATCTTCGGTACCAGTTCTGGCACGTCGCCCAGGATCTGACCACGCAGCTTCGAAATGTGCTCGCCACGTCCCGGGTGTTGGCAGGCCTGGGCGTTGGAGACGAGACCGCGACTGCAGCGGCAGCAACACTGCAGTGGATCTGCCGCGACGGCGCCGGGATGCTCGCGAATCTCGGCGCGGCCTCGATCCTCGGCTCTCGGCTGGGCGGCGACACGCGGCGCTGGTGACTAAATAGGCTCGGAGAGGAGAGAGGAGAGAGGAGAGAGGAGAGAGGAGAGAGGAGAGAGGAGAGAGGAGGAGAACGCAAAGAAGAGCCGGACAGCTCTGAGAAGAGAGAGCCACTCGCGCCGCCGGTGACTAAATAGGCGGTTCGCCGGCGACGTCGCGGTGGACATCGGCCTATGCTGCGAGATGCTGGCGGTGCGGCTTCGGCACCGCGGCCTCTTCTTGCCGCTGCTCTGCGCCGCGAGCGTCTTCAAGGCGCTGTGCGGCGTGCTGGCGGGAGGCGCCAACGCCGCCATCTCGCTCCACTGGAGTACTCGCGGCGCCGGGATGGCGGAGATCAGCGCCAAGGGCGGCGCTGTCGGGACCCTCTCTGGACTTGTCGGCCTCGCCCTGTCCCTGCTGATTGCTCGCTTCGGGCTGGCGAGCGCGGGCGGCGAGGCAGGCGCGTGGTGCTGGTTCGGCACGCTGACCGCGCTCCACCTCGTCGCGTGTGAGAGAGGGCTCAAGCTGCTCGCGCTGACGACGCCCATGAACGCGAGGCGGCTGGCCCGGTGCTGGTCCGCCTTTGCTCGCTCGGGCTCGCTGCCGCCGCCCTCCGCGCTCGCGGCGTGGGACAAAGTGGCTCGCCTGCCCGACTCGAGCCAGGCGCCGGGTAGGGGTAGGCTAGTCGGGGCTAGGGTCGAGGTTAGGCCGCCCGAGACTCGAGCCAGGCGACACGGCCGCACCTCCGCGCCGCAGGCGGCTGGCGTGCTGCTCGGCCACGGGCTCGAGGCGGTCGCGCGCGAGTGCGGCGGCGCCTCGCGCGTGCTCGAGGTAGCCGCCGCGCTCGAGGCGGCGGGCGAGCGGCACCTGGTCCTCCGCCGGGAGGAGGGCCGCACGCCTCGCTCCCACGTCCTCCTTCGCCGCGGCGCGACCGCCGCAGACGCGCGCCGCGCCGTCCTGCACGCGTTCCAGCTGAACGCGCTGCCTCGCGACGCACCGGCCGACGCCGAGGCTGTGCTGCGCGCCTCGCCGGACGCGGGCGCGGTCAGGCGCTTCGAAGCGGCGCTTGAGGCGGCGGGCTATGATACCTCCGTGGCGTGTGACACCCTCGCGCGGGCGACGGTCGTCACGTTCGACAGCGATCACTGATACGTCTCCATCCCGCCGGGGGCCGCGTGTCCGTGAGAGCTGCGAGATACGACGTGAGGAGGTATAGGCTGTTGGGCCAGGCGAGCGCGCGAGGGTCTCGAAATGCGACGAAATCCACACACGAAAAAAGCTTTCGGTGATCGAGAGAGCGAATACAGTGATTGAAAACGTCCTCGTCGACGGAACAGTGATCAGTGTCCAAGAGAGCGGCGGCCACAAGGCCCAAGCCCCGCGGGGCGGAAGGGGAATCGCGGCGCGGTGGCCCGCGGTCGGGTCCTCTATTGTCTATAATGCTCAACGACCTAAACTTGTTTTATGCCTACCGCGAGGGTGGCCCGCCGAGCGCCCTGCCCCAAGGGCTAGACAGGCCCTACTCGAGGCTCGTCCGCTCATCGAGGCCGAGCGCGATGTTCAGGTTCTGCACCGCGGCGCCCGAGGCACCCTTGCCGAGGTTGTCGAGCCGGGCGGCGACGACGCAAGTGCGCGCGGCGTCGTTGCAGTACACAAAGATCTGGAGGTGGTTCGAGTCGTTGAGGGCGTCTGGCCGGAGGAAAGCGCCTCGCTCAAGCAGCCCCTCCTCCTTCCACGCCTCCTCGCCCAAGCTCATCACCTAAAGCAGCCGAGGGGCGGGCCGGGGTGGGCTGCACAGGCTGCCGCACGCCTCACGCCTCGGCCGCCCACCGAGACGAAGTGCTCGTCGGCGTAGTGGGCTGCCAGCGCCGCGTGAAGTCGCTCGCCGACCTGAGGGGCGAGCAGTTGGCTGGCGCGCGGCTCTGCAGCGCTTTGGCGAGGGCGGCGAGGGCGAGGGCAGCGGCGATATGGCGAGGTGGCGAGGGCGGCGAGGGCGAGAGAGCGAGGGCGTGGTCGTGCGGGGGGTGAGTGGCCGAGGGGGCGATGGGCCGGCGAGGGCCCCACCCCCTCGCCCTCGGCAAAGGCGGGCTCGAGGTCGGAGTCGTAGTGCAGCGGCACAGACACAACCATGCCTGTTCCGCGCGGGAGGAATGCATGTTAATATTAATAGCTGACCACGCCTGGGGAGGAGGCTCAGCGCGGAGACGTTTCCAGCCGCCCGCCCCTCACCCACCCCTGCGCACTGGCCCTCCCGCCCCTCCCGGCGCGCGCGCCTTGCGCAAAGTCCCCCACCGCCGGCATGAAGATGGGCGGCCGGTCGAGGCCCGAGAAGGCGGCCATCTCGGGCAGGTGCTTGTGCGAGAGCGAGAAGCCGTAGGCGCCCCACGGCTCGTGCTCCGCGCCCTCGTAGACCGCGATGAGCGGGTTCCCGCCCCCCGAGTAGCCCGACACCGCCGACGTCACCAGCCGCGCCTCGCGCCGCACCGCTCCCGCGCCGACCAGCGGGCCGAGCAGCGAGATGAAGCCCGTCGCGTAGCAGCCCGGGTTGGCGATCCGCTTCGACGCGGCGATCTTCGAGCGCTGCGCGCCCGAGAGCTCGGGAAAGCCGTAGGCCCACTCTGCATTCGTGCGGTGCGCGGTGCTCGCGTCGATGAGCACCGTCCGGTCGTTGTCGGCCGCGACGAGCGCGGCCGCCTCGATGGCAGCCGCGTCCGGCAGGCAGAGGATCACGGCGTCGGCCTTGTTGATGGCCTCGGCCCGCGCGGCAGGGTCCTTCCTCGACTCCTCGGGCAGCGTGATGAGGTCGATGTCGTCCCGAGTGCTGAGCCTGCCGCGGACCTGCAGCCCGGTCGTGCCCGCCTCGCCATCGATGAAGACGGCCGCCATGAGCACATCAGGCGTGCAACGCGCCCGCGGCGGCGGCAGAGGCCGCGCGGTGAAGCTGGGCGAGGAGGCGAGGAGGAGCGAGAGCATCGGGTAGCCGAAAGCGGCCCCGGCACGAGCAAAGCGAGGCCCGATACTACGACAGTACGAAAGTGTGAACAGGTTGGAGCAGCAGCTCCTGACCACGGCGCCGCAGGCGCCTGTTGATGGGTCCAGGTGATAGCCCTGGATGGGCAATGCATACGCCTCACTGGGCCTTAGATCGCCCGACCGCGTCCCGGTGCTCTGTAGTCGGATTTGTGACGCCGCCGCACCGCGCCGCGGCCGGGGGCCCGCCGGAGGACGAGGATGGCCGTGGCGGACCGGGACGAGCTCTGGGAGGTTCAGTGTCAGTGAGTATATTGTAGAGGCCACCCATGTGCACAATATCTTGACTGAGAGCTAAGCCAGGGGAGGCGATGCCGGGGCCGTACAGCAGCTTGATGGTGCTTCGCCGGCGTGCGTCCCGGAGCGGTGCCGGACGGGCGGTCCTGGGGAGAAAATCCGGGGACAACGCCGACGGCGCTCTGATTCGACTTTTTACTTCAAACAAAGACAGTCGCACGCGCCACAGAGCGGCGCGTGCGACTGTCAGGAGCGGATCCGTCAGTTAGTCGTGTTCACGCCGGGATCGTGTCCCCGACAACCTGCCCAGACTTTAGGCTACGACAGTACGAGTAAGAATTTCCGTGAGTGCGCGCCAGTCCCGTGCCCAGTGTTGTGCGAGTAAGAATTCGTTGCACTGACGCGGCATCAACGGCGCCCCGCGCATACGGCCTCGACGAGCAGCTCGACAGCGAGCGCTCGCATGGACGTCGTCGACGCCAACAGCCACACACACCAGCATGGACGCCTACCAGACAGATGAGTGCGAGATGGCCGCTGCGGCGGCCGCCGGCACCGACAGCGGCGCGCAGCGCGTCCTCCACGTTGCGCTCGCGGCGAACGAGGGCAAGGACGTGCCCTACATCCAGAACAAGGCGGCGCTCCTCGGCGTCTCGCTCTCCGATTTCAACTCCTTGCACCTTGGGCGTCGAGTACCTCAACCTCGCCGACACCAACTTCAACCTCAACACAAGGGGTTCAATGGCTGAGGGAGGGTGTAGAGGATGTAGAGTGTTAGAGCGCTGTAGAGCTGTAGAGATGTAGAGCGCTCTGGAGCGCTGTAGAGCTGTAGAGCTCTACATCCGGCGCGTGACGATGTGAGTCGCCTGTAGAGCGATGTAGAGGCGCTCTACAACGTGAAATCTCTACAACAAACTCTACATCATAAGCGGCGAACGAGGCACGGTCGCTCTCCGACATGAGGCGCGTTGCACTTGCCAGTGCTGCCCTGGCCTTCTGTCTGCCCGCCCAATGGGTGGCAGGTGCCTCTGCTGCTGTGGCATGCCTCACGGCTGCGACTGGCCGGCGCCTCGGCGCGTCAGCTCGGCTCGGCGTAGCGGTGTTGTGTGCCGTCAGAGTGACTCTCTGTGTGTCAGGGTAGTCAAGGCCGTCCATCAGAGCTCCAGTAAGCTCGGAGACACCCCATTAGCGCGGCTCGACCTCTTTGAGTCACTGCCTTCCCGGCGGTTTGGCTGTAGAGCCTCTACAACCAACTCTACAGCAAAATCGCGCTCTACAGCGCTCTACAGGCGACTCACATCGTCCCGCGCCGGATGTAGAGCTCTACAGCTCTACAGCGCTCTACAGCTCTACAGCGCTCTACAGCTCTACCGCTCTACAGCGCTCTACACTCTACATCCTCTACACCCTCCCTCAGGGCCAAGATGAGCGGTGCGCGCAGGGGTCGACGTGGAGGGCGATGAACGCGCCGCGCGGGGCGCCGCCTCACCGTCGCGGGCTCAACGCCTCAAAGTGGCGCAGAGTGAGGCGGCGCTCCGAGCGAGTACGTGAGCCCCGACCCCCGTGGCTCCAACCAGGCCCTTCCTTTTTTGAGCAGGTGCGGTGCCGCTGCGCGACGCTCGCCGTGTGTGTTCGTGTGTGTGCGCGGCGAGATCGCCCGATATAGCGCGGCGCGGCTCGGCGAGGTGGATGGATGGGTTGGGAGCGAGGGGGCGCAAGTGTTCAGTGCGGTAGATCGGTCAGTTGGGGCCATGAGACGGACTTGTGGGCCGGACCACCCCCAGTCCTTTCTCTGCGTTCTTGAACATGGGAGTGCAAGATACTCGTTCTGTTGCCGTCCCAAACTGTCACTCCCCTTTCTCCCGGCCGGGGCGGGCGAGAAGGGGGGGGCGGCGGGTGTGCGGGATGTCTGTGGGCCCGAGAGCGATATGCCATGCGTGTGTCCGCCTTTTGCGTTTGTTTCATAACATCGAAGGCTAGCACGGCACCCGCGCGCTCCTGTGCTCGCGACGTGCCCGCGCTGCGCGTCGGTCGCGACCTACGCGCCGGCGCTCGGCGCACCCAAGTCCAAGCTGGAGTTGATCGTTGCTTCCCTACCTAGTTGCTTCCCTTTCGCGAGGCGGTGCGGACTGCCGGAGGCCTCGGTCTCCCCTCCAGTGCTCAAACTTTACCGGTATGGGAGTTTTTGGCTAATCAAACCCAAGGCCTGCACTAATCAAAAAGTGGTACGGGATACCAGTTGCCTCACGGAAATCAAAGCGAGTCGGAGTGCCTTCTTGGTGGCAAAATCGGCAAAATCGGCAAAATACCGGGTATTTTGCGGGTATACCTGGAAAACCCCGGGTATACCCGGGTAATACCCGCACTTTTGCATGGTTTCGCCCCCGGGACCACACCGACAGCCGCTACAACTACGGGGAGCGGACCCTGAGTTGACCAGGGGTTGTGCGCTGGGTCCTCCTGCTCGGCTCCAGCCAGTAAACAAGTCTTGTCATCAACAGAGTAGAAGGATCTGACCTCGGGGCCGATGTGACCAAGCGCTGGTAGCGTGGTTTAACCTCACACCCATGGTCTCACAGTGTGCCGGCAGTCGCCGAGCAGTGTCGCTCACACAAGCCGCAGCACAAGTGACTGAGGGCCAGTGAGGGCGAGCCCATCGCTGTGACAGCTGTGGCAGCCGCACAGTAGGCTGTGTCAACTGTGCAGAGTGTGTGAGCAGCAGAGGAGCTGCTCTCCAGGCTTCTGTCGCAAAGAGCTGCATGCCACCGAAAGCGCTGTCGAGGTTCGCCGAGCGCGGCGCAGGTTGAGGGAAGCCGTCACCGACGAGCGCGTTGGACTTTTCACTCCGGACAAAGACGGGGACACAGCGGACGGTGCGGGGTGTGTCCCCGTCATAGCGGCGAGGCGCGGGACCGTCTGTGGCGAGGTGGGTCGCGTCCCTCGATTTCCTCAACTCAGGGTCCGCTCCCTTTACTGAAAACCCCGCATACCACTTTCGCATACCACTATACCATACCACTCCAAAACTAATCAAAATATCGCCAAATACCAGTCTCATACCGGTAAAGTTTGAGCACTGCTCCCCTCTGCCCGTGCGACTTTCGCTAACTCCCTCGAGCGTAGATCGTGTCTCTCTTCGGCGCGCTTGAGCACGTTTGGCACCAAGAGGCTTTGATTCTTACGACCCTCACCCGCCAAGGGCAAGGCAGGCACAGGTGTGCACTCCGCTTGCTGTACTTGTGTGTGTGTGCTCAAACCACTACACTGTGGGGGGTGCCCGAGCATGATGTATGTGCGCGTCTGTGCGTGTGTGGGACAGACGCTGTTGTCCTATGCGCGGGGCTTCCCGCGGGGACCGAAGACGTACCGCCGACACAACAGACACACACACCGCCGTCGAAGGCTACCGGTAGCTCACAAAAGAATTTAATCAAAACAATCTCACAGCACACAGGCTCGACACAGGTGCGAACTGGCGCGTGCTAGTACTATCACCGGCACACCCTCACAAAAGAACCGGCAGCCCGCGGTGCGAGGCGGTAAACGGCGCGAGGCCCTCTCGAGCCGCAACCTCTGCCTGCGCTTGCTGCAGCACCGGCTCGCTTCGCGGATCGCCTGCTCGAGACTTGCAGACGCTTGCAAGTAGTACGCCGAGTTGCCTCCGCCGAAGCAGAGTTGCACGCCGAACGCCGCGAGCTGCGCGTTCACTGCTGCCATGTTGCCGGTCTTGCCGGTCTCGGACGTCGCCGCCTCGGACGGCGCCGCCCTCCCCGAGGCCCTCGCCTCCCTCATGGCGTCCGCGGCTCGCGTGCTGCGCCAGGCGCGCGAGCCCGCGTCGGTGCTGCTCGCCCTCTCGTCGACGCTCTGCCTGCTGCGGCCCGGCGAGGCGCTGCGGACCGGCGGCGTCGTGCCTGACGAGGCGAGTCGGCTGGCGGAGGAGGCAGAGGCGCTGCTGCTTGGCGCGGCGCGTGAGCGGCGCGAGGCGCTGTCGGCGCTGTACGTGCGCCGGCACTACGCCAACTGGGCCTCGCTCCTCCTCAACGCCCTCGTGCGAGACTGGCTGGGCGCCCTCACCCGCGCCGAGGTGCGGTCGCTGCTCCACCCGCACTTTGTGTGCGCTCCGCCGCGGCACGCGCTGCAGGCCATCTCGGCGGCGCTCCAGCCGGCGGATGCGCCGCCGAGCAACCGCTCGGACGACGCCGCGTCGGTGCTCGACCCCGCCTTCGCACGCGAGCGGCGCGCCGGCCTCTGCGCGGCGCTGCTGCAGGAGATGGTGGCCGCCCGCTTCGCCGAGCGCCTCTTCGCCGACTGGGAGGGGGAGGGGGAGGCCGAGGGCGCATGCGACGACGAGGTCCATTCTCCGCGGCGTGAGGAGAGACGGGAGAGACGGCGGGCAACACACCTCACGCCGCGCCGCCCCGCCGCAGGAGCACGGCCAGCTCGCCTCGCTGCTCGTCAGCCTTCCCGACCGGCTGACGAACGCCCTCGCGGCGGCGGCACCCGCGCGGCTGCGCCCCGAGGCCTTTGCGGCGGAGACGATCGGCCAGCTGCTCTGCGCGTGCGAGCGCGGCGGCGCCTCGGCGGGCGGCGGGCCGGCGGGCGGCGGGCTTGCGGCGGGGCGGGTGCGGATGTGCGGCGGGCTGGTGGGCCGGGTGGCCCGGCGGGGCCTGCTGCGCGAGGTGCTCCCTCTCCTGCTGCCGGCCGGTGCTCCCCCTCCCGCTGCGCCCTCTCCCGCCGCGGTGGCCGCCGTGGTCGGCTGCGTGCCGGCGGGCGGCGTCGAGGCGCTCCTCGAGGCGCTGCTGCGGCACGCGGCGGCGGCGCGGGAGGGCGAGCCGGCGCGGCTCGGGCGGGGAGCCGGTTGCGCCCCTCCCCGGCCCCATTGGGAGACTGCGTGGCGCCCACTGGTGGTAGGGGCGGCGCGAGACGCAGCTGCGCGAGCTCCTCGCGCCGCTTCTCTCCTCGTCGGCGACGGCGCAGCTCGTGCTCTCCTCGCGCCTCCTCCTCACGCGGGTGCTCCCGCACCAGACCCTGCCCTACACCATCGCGCTGCTCGAACACGGCAGACCGAGCGCCGGGAGCACCGCCGGGCGCGCCCGCCGCCGCCACCCACCTGCGGCCCGCCGTGTCGCAGGCGGACTGGAGGGCGGAGGCAGGGCGGGCGGAGGCAGGGCGGGCTTGCTGGCCGACGCGATGCGCGCGGTGGGCGACGCCTGGAGCGGCGGCGTGCACACGAGCGGGACTTCGCTCGCGCAGCAGCGGTACGTGAGCGCGGCGCTCGTCCTCGGGCTGGGCAGGCTGCCGGTGCAGCTCGTGTCGGAGGAGCTGATGCCGACGCTGCTGCAGGGCGTGCAGCACCACCTGCAGTCGCCCTCGCCGGCCGTGCGGCGGCTCGGCATGGACGTGGCGGAGGCGCTCTCCCGCGTCATCGACCCGGACAACCCCGTCTGCTTCGATGACGAGGACGAGGACGACGCGGACGACGCGGACGCCAAGCTCGCGTCTCCTCCCGCGCACGCGGCGGCACCTGCGGCGGCTGGCTCCCTCGCGGTAGCTGGCTCCCTCGCGGGGGGGGAGGGGGGGGAGCGCAAGCAGCGTCGGGCCCGGCGGCGGCGGCGGCGGAGGGAGGCAAAGGCGGCGGCGGCTGCCGATGCGGGCTCCTCGGGCAGCGAGGAGGAGGCGGACCCGCTGGCGCCTGCGCCGCTCGCCTGGCGGGGGAGGGACGCGGCAGAGGCTGCGGCCAGCCCTGCGGAGGGGGGAGGCGGCGAGAGCGGCGAGAGCGGCGGGGAGGGCGCCTCGCCGGCGGGCAGGGGGGGCGGCGCGTCGGAGAGCGACGGGTCGGTCAGCGGCTCGAGCGGCGCCAGCCTCGCGCGTGGCGCCGGCGGCGAGTCGGCGAGCAGCGAGGCGGCGAGCAGCAGCGACGAGTCGCTCGTCGCGTTTGGGCTCGCCGACGACCGGAGCGACCTGGCGCCGACGGCGGCGCCTCGGCACTTGCGCGAGCTGCTGGCCGGCTTGCGCGCAAAGGAGGGGGAGCACGAGCTCCTCGCCGCCTCCCTCGAGGGCGCTGCGCCGCTCCTGCGGCTCGCCGCGTCCGCCGGCCGGATGGGCGAGCTGCGCGCGCTGGCGCAGCCGCTCTGCTGGACGCTGCTCCACCTCGGCAACCAGTACAACCTGCCGCGGTTCGGCGAGTGGCGCCGGGCCGCCCTCGTCGCGTTGGTGAGCGCGTGCGCCGAAGAGCTCGCCGCGCCGCTCGTGGGCGAGCTGTACGGCACCAACCATACCCTCGAGATGCGGCAAGAGGCGCTCGCCGTCATCCGCGCCGTCGCCGATGAGCTGGCGGCGCCGCCGGCCGCGCGGCCGCCCGCGGCGGAGGCGGCGGCCAGGGCGGACAGGGGCGCGGTCCAGCCGGTGGGCGTCTCGCGCCGCACCCACAGCCGGCCACGGCCCCGGCCGGCTGCGGCGGCGAGCCGGCTCGGCGTCGTCGCGCCCGCCTTCTTCTTCCCGCTGATGTCGCGGTACGACGACCCGGCAAACACGTTCCGCATGCTGGGCGAGGACTGCTTCTTGCTCGAGGCGCTCCTCCTCACCCTCGCCGCCCTCCTCCGCGGCGCGGCCGCCTACCCGTGCGCCCGGCCGATGGCGCGCGCCCTCTGCGCCTTTGCGTGGGAGATGCGCCACCACGCCCACCCAGCCGTGCGGAGGGCCACGCTCGTCGCTCTCGGGGCGGCCGCGGAGGCGCTCTCCGCCGCCGTGCTGCTGCAGGAGCTCGGCGGGAGCTTGCCGGACCTGCAGGAGTGGCTGCAGAGCGTCGCCCGCGATGACGTCGACCCCGGCTGCCAGCAGCTCGCCGCCGCTTGCCACAGCCTGCTTGGGGCAAAGGTTCGGGCGGCTTGAAGCGTTTTCTCTAAACGCGCGGCCTTCTCCTGCAAAAGTTATTTAGAAACCACCCCGGTTTCGGACATCGGCGAACGATCGGGAGGGTGCCGCCTGCACACAAATGGAGTCCAGCGATGTGGGACCTCAGTCCCAGAAGCTTGGAGCTTCAGGCCGCGACCACGTGGCTAGGTGGACACTAAAGTGCCATTTTGGCGCCAAATCTTGGCGCGAAATGACACGTGGCTTGGCGGGAGTGTGGTGTGGCTGCGCTGCTCGACAGCGCTGCTGTTGAGCGCCAGCTGCTGCTCCCTTCAGCCAGACGGCCGGGCCTGCGCAGCACGACCGCTGGCCTTCCTCCTGCCCTACAGGAGCGCGCAAAGGCGCGCGTCTGGGCAAGCAGTGCGTCTCATCGCGATGCGAGAGTCGACGCTGTGACGCCGCCGCTCGCCGGCTAGAATGACAGTGGCAGCATTCGAGTACGCGTCGAGCTGTGCGTACCAGCACTTGTATGCGAGCTTATTGTGTCCCTGAGCTGCTGTGGGGTGCGTGGACTCAGCTGCGGAGCACATACTGGGCGGCGGTAGGGGGGTGGTCCTAAATAACTTTTGCAGGAGGAGGCGCGGGCGAATTTCTAAACGCGCGGCGAAAACAATAAAATCGAGTACAGCGAATAACGAAGTTCACAACGACACTGCACACGGGCCGGGGAGGCCGCATCGCGCTCCGTCGTCTCGGGGTCTCAGCTGCGGGGCGCACTAGACCACTAGAGCCAACGAGGGACAATACTACAATGTGCCGAGATCGGATAGGCCCGGTGCGACACGGTCAGAGGTGCGCCTCTTCAGGCTCGATGGTGAACTGCACCCCTCCCTGGCTTCCCCCCCGCGCTTCCTCCCCGCCCTTGAGGCCCGCCCTCTCCTCGGCGCTGCTGGGGCTGCAGAGGCGGTAGCAGTGGCCGCGTTGCACAAAGCGTAGCAGGATGCCGCACGCGAGGAGGACCATGGCCACGTTGGCGGCGAGGATCGAGAGCGCGACCGCCTTGTTCCCCGCGGCCCACTGGTCCTCGGCGTAGTAGCCCCCAGAGAGGGACATTGCCTGCTCGACCAGCTCGTCCCATAGCTGGTACTCGACGCCGCACTTTGAGCGGAAGAAGCGGTCGTACCGGTGCCACGAGTGGTTGCCGGACAGCGCGCCGAGCGAGAGCGGCAGGTTGAGCTGCGCCTCCTCCACGCGCACCGACGCCATGCAGCTCGACAGCTGCCCGAAGGTGCCCTCGAACGAGGCGGGCGCCATCCACGGCGGGACCATGTGGTAAAAGATGCCCCACTTCTGCTGCAGCTGCGCGTACTGGGACCGCTCGACCGCGCGCCGCTCCGCGTCCGCGTCCGACGCGTTGGCCCAGCGGTGCGCCGCGTGCGTCGACTCGAACAGCTTCTGCACCGAGAAGGCGCATTCATTGGCGCCCGCCGCCTCGCACAGCGGCTCGCTCCAGTTGGCGGCGCGGAACCCGGCCTCGCGGCAGGCCTGCGCCGAGTGCAGCAGCGCCCTCGCGATGGCGGGGCAAGCGCCGAGGAACAGGCACCACGGCTCGTACTCGTCGAGCACCGCTTGCGCCGACGCGTGGCCGCAGCTGGCCGCGTCATGCAGCTCGAGCGTGCAGTCGCAGAAGCTCGTCGCGTCGTCCCGCATCAGGTTCGAGGCCACAGTGCTGACCGGCTGCGACGCGTTTGGCAGCAACTCGCGTGCGAGCGCCGAACGCAACTGCGGCGGCGGCCCCTCCTCCCCAGTGACGCAGCGCATAAAGTCCATCTCGTGCTGCGCGGCGCTCGTCGCATTCCAGACGCTGACGCACGGCTTGAAATCGCGCCGTGGCCGTAGCAAGCGGCCGCGCCCTGGTAGCGCGGCGCTGAGCAGAAAAAGCGCCATGTGCCGATGATAGGAGCTGTGCCGCGGCGCCAGATGTACTTTAGTCTCTCTCAGATGTACGTACTTATAGCTTACTGGGAGAAAAGAGAGAGGGGGGTTGTGTTCTCTAGGCCCCTAAGGGCCCTACGCGCGGCGTGAGAGCTCGGAAGCGAGCTTTGCACGGCGATCGAGGATGGCACGGTTCACCCCCTTCACCGAAGCGATGGAGATGCGTTCCGCGTGGTGTGACACAAATGAATGAGAGGCGGGAGTGGGGAGGGTACGCGGTGCGGTCAACGCCCGAGCGTTGAGCCTTGCGCGCAAGGCGGTTGATCTTTGCAACTGCTGGCGGCGAGAAGCCGCCGCCGAATGTCTCGTGGAGAAGCAGGTTGAACTTGTTGCGTTTGGTGAAGATCCCATCATGGTTGGTAGTGGCCACGCTGTGACTTGACGTAGCCTTGGCCGGTGGTGTGGTCGAACGCCCGTTGACCACGGAAGCTGAGTGAGGACCTGTGTACGTGCGTGGTGTACAGTGGCGTGTCTACTAGCTCCGAGTAGAGGGGGCGTTCTGAAGTTAAGGGGAAACCCGGTACACGGAGCCAACCCTCGGAGACCTGTGTTTACTTTACGGCCCTCTCCCTCCCTGCGAACGCGCACCCCCCTAGCTAGGGGTCAGGGCTCTCTAGCCCGTAGCCCGATCCCGATCATCCGGCTCGCTGGGCGCGCTTCTCAGTTCCCCGGCCCTGGATGTGAGGCTGATGACTGGACTGCACTCCAAGTAAGTGCTCCAAGTGCCTGACTCCCATCCCTCCCTTGGGTTGTCTGTTTTCTTTCTTTCTTTTTAGCCACCAGGCAGGGTACCCGTACGCCGTAAGTCTCTCGTCTCCGCCATTCCGCGCTTATAAATAAGAACGTCCGAGCTGAACACCCTGAACTGCATACGACGAGAGAGACAGTGAGAGTGTGACTTTTTGATGAGAAGAAAATACTTGCTATATGGCGCGCTGCCCCGCCCGCTGGCGCCACAGGTAAGGCAGTCGGGAAAGATTGATTCTCGCCCTAAGTATTGATATTGATTATTGACAGCATCCCCTCTAAGTATTGACAATATATATTGACATATTGATCGCTGATTCTAACCTCCAAGAGCACCAAATGAGAAATGTCGACATTTGTCCCAAACATCGCCTAGATGTGGGCTGAAATCGAAAAAATCACGAGTTCAAAGCAATTTTTATGCGATTTAAGCGATTTTGAAGCGATTTGGGCCCGTTTTGAACGATTTAGAGCCATTTTCAAGCCCGGGATGGGCCCCCATATTGACATGTTGAGTCCAACCTGACGGTCCTGACCAGCCCAGGCCCAGCCTCTCCTCTAAGTATTGCAATATATATTGATATTGATCGCATCTCTAAGTATTGGAGCAATATATTCAATATTTCCCGACTGCCACAGACCTTGTTCCTTGTTATTTACAAGAAAACGCGCGAGAACACTCTCTGGAGACTGGAGTTGCGAGTGATGAGTCCTCCTCTTGTCATTGCTTGTCTATGAGAGGTTGAGGTTCAGACCCGTGTTTTTACGACACAACAGCCAAAATCCAACTTTATGCGACCTCAACACACGGCAGGCTGACGGCGGGCACCAACCCTTCCCCCGCGACATGCCGAGGCGGCGGCAAAGGCGTTGCGCCGCGCAGGAGCACGTCGGACGCCTGCCTCAGCCACGCCGGCTCGTCTCGTCGCGCAGGGGACACGGCGGGCCCGGACTCTAGCCCTCTCCCTTCCGGCGGGGCGCGAGGCGGCGGCTCCGCCTCTGCATCGAGCCAGCAGCCCGCGCCTGGCGCTACCGCCTCGCCGACAAGCTGGTGGGAGGCGGCGGCGGCGGCGGAGACGGATGCGGCGGCGGAGGCGGAGGCGGTGGAGGCAGCGGAGGCAGCGGAGGTGGCCGCCGCGACTGCGGCGGCTGCGGCGGCGGTGGCAGCGGCAACGGCGGCGATGGCAGCGGCGGAGGCGGCGGCGTGGCTGGCGGCGGGAGAGGCGGCGGTGTTGGCGGCGTTGAATGCCCGCCCCTCTGCAAAAGCCGACGCCGCCATGGCCGCGCGAGTCGGCGAGACGCCTGCCGCCAGGAGTGGCGGTTGGTCAGTCAGCATTGCACACCTCCCGACCGAAAGGTCTCTCCCTCCCTCGCTCTCTCTCTCTCTCTCTCTCTCTCTCTCTCTCTCTCTCTCTCTCTCTCGGTCCTAGACTCTCTCATGCTCGGGAAGGGCGGGGCTCACCGAGCTCCTCGAGGCGACGGGCCTGGCCACGCAGCCTGCGCGTCGCCCACTCGGCCCTCCGCGCCCACGAGGCCATGTGGAGCTCCGCGCTGCTCGCCTCGGGACTGCGCGACACCGCATCGGCAGCCTCGGCAGGGTACGTGCGAGCGCTGAAGGGCAGCGGCGACGAGTCGGCCGGAGGCGCGGCGGCGAAGGGAGCGCCCGCGGGCGAGGCGGGTCGCGGCGGGGTGGACGCCGCGTTGCAGCAGAGGGAGTCCATCCGGCCCTCCTCCTCGTCTGCCTCCGCCTCCTCCTCTGCCGGTTGCATGTTCGATGCGAGCCTGGCTGGCGCAGACCACGGCGCCCGTGGCGGAGAGGCGGTGGGAGGGCCATCGGAGGAGAGGAGCGACTGCGCGCCGCCAGCGGTGGCTCCACCCGCCGTCACTCGCGTCGGACTCGGCGTCGGCAGCGGCGGAGACACTCTGGTCGACGCGGCGTCTGATGCCGCCGTGGAGGCAGCTGGCAATGGCCGCATGAAGGGTAGCCTGCGGCTAGGCGACCACTTTTCGCTGTCGGATCGCCCCGATCGAGCGTGCGTGCTGCGCACGGCGGACGCAGCGTCCACGGGCCAGCCAGCCGCTGCTGCACGCCGAACCCAAGCCGGTGGCTCTCGCTGCTCGCTCGGTGGCGGCATGCCGGCAGAGGAAAAGTCGAGCTGCTTTGCGACCTGCCGAACCACGGGTGAGCCGCACGGCAGCGCTCGCTCGCCCACGCCCGACGTCTGCTGGACCAGCAGAGGGCGATCGCGGGCGGCACCTCGCTTCGCGCCACCGGCTCTGCCGCCGCCGAACGCAGCGACGGCGGTCGGCGACGGACTCCACGTCCCCGCCGCGCCGCCAACGGACCACGGCGAGCGCGGGGAGTGGGCAAAGACCGCGTCGAACAGCGGGAAGGCCTCGCGATCGGCGTCCGCAAACGGGTGCGGAGAGCTGGTCTGCATTTTTGGCGCGAGGGTGGCGTGGCGCGAACTCGCGTGATACGGGTAGCTGATTTTTTCTGACTGTTCTTCACCTTCCTACCTAACCTAACCTGACGGGGCGTGCGCGCGGGTCATACTGACATTTATCCTCCCCCCCTTCTCTCTCTCTCTCTCCCCGAGCGAGTCGTACATACAGGACTCAGGAGGGATTGACACACACAGATCCACAAGACAAGACACTCACTCAGCCAGCGTGCAGCGAGGCTGCCACCCATCCTGAGCGAACTCCCTGACTCGATTAGTTCGTCAGGTCGTCGTCACCCGCGGCCGGACTCCATCCGTCCGTCCGACCAGGCGGCGGCACGCGAAGACTGGTTGCAATCCCGCCGACCGTAGAGGCACGAGTGTTCGCGAAGAGAGAGTGGACCTGAGCAACAACATGACCTGTAGGCAAATGATCGGAGTGGGAGTCAGAAATGTGGTCCTTGCGCGAGGGGAGCTCGATAGACTCGAGGGGCCAGGATACGCCGCGAGGAGGACGGAGTTGCGCCGAAAGGCGAAAGAAGCCGCGAGAACAAGGGACCGGCAGGCGGCGGCGTCACAGCACACAGGACGAGGCAGAAGGGAACGACGCGACAGAGGAGGAAATGACAAGGGAGAGAACGACGAGAGTGGGACGACCGCGAGGTGGCATGAAGGTTGCAGCGAGAAGCGGCGAGAGACTGCGAAGAGAGATAGGAAGAGGCAGACTCCCTAGGGTGGGCGACGGCTAGCGCACCACACACCTCTCCTTAAAATCCCTGTGTGGTTGCGGCGTGCCGTCCTCCCATCCCTCCCTTGGGTTGTCTTTTTCTTTCTTTCTTTATCCCGCCGACCGCCAGGCCGCGGGATGATGTGTGCGGTGCGCGCGTTCATGTCATGCCGTGCGGTGGGTCTCGGTCGGGATTACATGCACATGGACATGACATGGACATGGACATGAGAGATTTTTAGCAATACCAAACAACAAATCTAACACTCGTTGTTGGACATGTAGGAAGCTTCTTTCTCCCTCCTCCTTCCTGGGCCAGGACCCAGGAGCCAACCCCTTTGGCAACAGTGTGTTGATCCGAATCGAGGTGTGTGCTTGCCGGTCGACGGCCGCGACGCGGCTGGCATTGTTCTGGTTTCCGGTGTTCAAGGGGAGAAAAAGAAAACACTGGGTGGGTCTCTCGTACGAAGAATGCATCCTCGGAGCTGGGACGACGCGGAGGCGGATCGCCGCTCGCGGCTGCAGCGCGTCGGGGTGAACCCCACTTTCTACGCCGGGCCGGCGCCCGTCGCGACTGCTGCCTACGCCGGGACTGCGCTCCCTACGACGGGAGCCGCCCCCACAGCAGCGTACGCTGTGCACCCCGGCTACATGGGCGCGCCGCTCTCCGCAGCGGGCGCCGGCCGTCGTCCCTCCCACGCGACTTCGACCAGCATCGAGGAGATAGCTCTCGCCCTCGGCCTGCCGGACCTGCCAGAACCTCCGGCGGCGCCACCGGCGCCACCGGCGCCGCCCGCGGCGCAGGCTTTGAGCGTGATCAACCCGCGCAAGCGAAAGCCACCCGCTGTGTGCTGGGGACAGGCGCTCTCGGGCGGTACCACCCAGTGCGAGCTTGTGGAGGCAAAGTCGCCCGCCTTTCGGCAGCACTTTTGCCCAAACTGCCAGAAGAAGGGGCTCCTCATCTCCTCGTTGCGCGTGCGGGTGGCGGTCGGCGAGACGGTGCCCGCGAACCTGCACGCGAGCGGGGTGTGGAACGGGCCGAGCAGCACGTCCAAGTGGCCCGCCCACCGCGTCGTCAACCAGACCGCCGGCTCCGCGGGCCCGAAGCTCGTCATCCTCCGCGACGTGACGAGCGCGCAGCTCCCCGGCCTCGCCTCGCTCCCCCACCCTCCGGGGAGCATGGTCGCCTTCCGCGTGGGCAAGACGCTGCAGCCCATCACCGCACCACACTCGCAGCCCCCGCCGCCGCAGCAGTGGCAGCCACCGCCCGTGCCGAGAGCAGTGGCCGCACCACTCTCGCAGCCCCAGCCACCGCAGCTGCAGCAGCCGCAGCAGCCGCAGCCGCAGCCGCAGCCGCAGCAGCAGCAGCAGCAGCAGCAACACGCCTTGCTACAGCAGCAGGCTCTGCATCAGGCGGCGCAACAGCAGCAGCAGTTTATGCAGCAGACGCCGACGCAGCAGCAGCTCTTGCAGCAGCAGCAGCAGCAGCAGCAGCAGCAGCAGCAGCAGCAGCAGCAGCAGCAGCAGCAGCAGCAGCAGCCGCCGCCGCCGCCGCCGCCGCGTCGCGTCGCGCCCGCGCCCAACTCCTCCACGAGCCCCTCCCACCCTTCCACGTCGAGCGTGCACAGCTCGCCCGTGCCGAGCGTGCACGGGATCGACCCGCTCGACGCGCTCGACGCGCTCGACGAGTTCTGCTTGCGCGAGGCGGACGGTGCGGAGCAGCGCTGGACCATCGACTTCCTCGCCGAGGCGGCGGCTTGCGGCGCCGGCCCTTCGGCAGACACGCGTGGCGGTGACGGGGCGGCGGGCGGCGAGGTGACCCCCCTCGCCGCAGACGAGTTTGTGAGCATGCTGCTCGCCACCGGCATCTCGCCCCCCACTTCGCCGCCAGAGCCGCCGCCCGCCACGAGCCCTCCGCCGCAGCCCGCGCCCCCTCCGCCTTGCGCCGCCGGCCCGCCGGTGCCGGCGCCCGCCTCGGACGCCTCGAGCGGCGGCGAGGGCAGCGGCGGCGAGGGCGGCGGCGGCGAGGGCGGCGGCGGCAAGGGCAGCCCCGCTCTCGTGCACGACCGGCTCCTCGGCCGGCGGGGCGGCAAGCTCGAGCGCGCCGAGCCGGAGCAGCGCGGCGAGCTGCTGGACGTGACGTCCGTCGACTTGACAAAGCCGCTCTCGCCCGCCGGCGCGCAGCTCCTCCGCCTCGCCCTCGAGCGGCACGAGCTCACCACGCGGCTCGGCGGCGCGCACCCCGCCGCCGCCGAGCGGAGCTACGCGTACGATCCCCTCTGGCTCGCCTTCCACGACCGCGGCGTGCGCGAGGCGTACGGCAGCGCCGCGCGGGAGGCGGCGCGGCGCAACTTCATCCGCGTCTGCGCCGTCGGAGTGCCGATGTCTATAGTGGCCAGCGTGACAAACTCGATCGAGCTGTACGGCCCGCTCTTCCTGCTGCAGCCGCAGTACTACGCCCACTGCTGGCAGGAGGTGCTCTCCATCCTCTTCGTCGTCTGCCTCGGCGTGTTCGCCTCATTCTCGCGCCCCGAGTGGTACCGCGCCGTCTTGGCGCGCCTCCGCCACCTCCGCATCTCCTTCTCTGCCTCGAGCGCCTACTCTCTCACCGTCGCGGTCGGCGTCGCCCTCGTCGCCGTCAACATCCATCGCTCGACACGGCGCTGCCACCTGGACACGAGCGACGCGCAGGTGAGCTTCGACTGCATGCTCGCCGTCCCGGAGCTGATGCTGGTGCCCCGCTTCCATGAGGCGATCAGCTGGTTCCGGCTCGTCCTCGTCCTCATCGCCTTCATCGGCTGCGCGATGTGCCCACCCAGCCCCTCGCCCCGACCCACGCCCCTCGCCCCGACCCTCCCCCAACCGACCGACGGCACCTCGCCGGCTCCTACCCCCAAGCCCCCCTCCCGCCACGCCACGCCCCTCTCGCGCCCTCCCTCCCAGCCCCCCCCCCCCCCCCCCGTTTACTCTATGAGGCACCACGGCTCTACATGTACTCGCAACACTACGAGCTATGACCAACCTTACTTACGGCTCTCCCCCTCTCGAGGTGGTCGGGACCGCCTCTACCAATGTCTCCCCCCCGGCAATCCGGGAACGGTCTCGCGTACTCGACGGGTGAGGGCGTTTGCTGTACAAAGTGTGGCTGGGCCTATGGAGAGGTGGTCATAGAGTACGCGTGTGGGACCGACCGGATCTTGGTAATGACGGGTTACTGCCTCGTCGCGTAGCCTGCGCCAGCCACAAGCGTCTCGCGTATTAG
>NW_005200784.1:794472-923261 GCF_000372725.1 Emiliania huxleyi CCMP1516 | reverse complement strand
CTCATCCTCAGCGTGTCGCGCTTTGCCACAGGCGCCGGCGACGCTGCCGCCGTCGACCGAGTACATCGAGGCGTGGCTGCAGTTTGGCAACGCCTACTTCGACGCGCCAAACTATCTCAAGGTGATGTGGCAGCAACTCTTCCCTTGCATCGCCGTGATCACCATCACCTACCTCATCAGCCGCGAACGGCTCCTCCTCTTCGCAGCCGCCTCAATACCCGCCCAGCAGCCAGCCGAGTTGCGGCTGGGAAAAGGCTGGAGTCCGAGTAGCCGGGCCCCGGTGTGCATCGGCCGGAGGCTGCAGGCGCAGGAGATGCTTCAGATGCCTGTCACGAGGAAATAGACGTAGATTTGCTGAGCGGTTTGCCCGCGTGTGGCGTCGCAAGACCCCTGTAATCTCCTGGCATCCGGCCTGCATCCGGCGCAGTGGTCTAGAGGTCTTCCGCTCGTTCCGGTTTGACGTTTGTGAGCATGTGACTTTGTGAGCGGTCTGCGTCTCTCTCCAAGTCCAACAATGGCTCGGCCTGTGGCTGTGAGCGGTGTTTTCTCCGCTCCAAAGTGCGATTCGATTTGCACGTTGATTTTGTTCGGTGTTGCGCGCACATATTCAAATTCATATACCATATAGGCTAGTTCCATTTCACTGTGGCACAGCTCGCGTGTTACAACGCAAAACCATTTTGACCATTTGCGCCATTTTGTCCCCCTCTCGGTGCCTTCCAGAGGAAGCTGCGACCCCGCCGAGTAGATAGCGGCACACAGCAGGTGGCGCGGTGTTCCTCCGTCTACTCGGCGGGGTCGCAGCTGCCTCTGCGCGTCCTGGGGAGGGACAAAAGTGTCGCCGCCGAAGGCGACTCGACGCCGCTGAGATCGGAGATCAAGCTCTGACAGGTCGCACGTCGCTCCTTTGACGCCGACGTGACTCACCCGTGCAGATCACATCAGGACACGGTCTCGACGCGCTCGGTACGACGTCTGCGACCCGTCTCGGGTCAGGTGGCACGTCGCTCATCGCGCCTGCCAGCGCTGCCGACGGCGGCGGCCGCGCAATGTTTCCACCCTGTGGCCGCCAATCAGTGGGCAGTCCCGTCTAGTATACCTTATTGTTAAAATTATTTTCAGGCCCTGCGTGTTCATGAATGTCACGCCTGGTTTACCCCTTGCGCTGGCTTTACCACCTTGTTTGCGCTGGCTTTACCTTGTTGCCCTTCCAGGACGCCTCCATAGCAAGAGCAAGAGCCAAAGCCGCTCAGCTTTTGCGAATGAGCGTCACGCTCGTCATCCTAGTCTCCGCTTCTGCCGCACGCCGGTCGAGCATCTCCAGTCCGACAGCTTTCGTCCACCTCTCTCTTCCCCACGCCGGCGGTGAGCGGCGGGCGATCGACAGACCGGCAAACACTTCTCGAGCCACAAACCAGGAATACAAGATCGAGGCACCGCCCGATGTGGTGGCGACTGACTGGCGGGGCGCCTGCGCCTCCGTTGACCGCGCCGACTCCTCGCTGACTCCTGTGGCTCGGCGCCGACTCCTCGCCGACTCCTGTGGCTCGGCAGCGTCCTCGGCCTTCTCGCCCGCCGTCGCCTCGGCGGCGTCCTCGCTCGTGAGCTGCTCGCCGCTTCTCATGCCCGCCCTCGTGCTCATCCTCCTCGCCATCGCCTGCGGCGCCTCCTGGCCGACCGCGGCGAGCGGAAAGGGGGCTTGCGGCGCGGCGCAGCCCACCTGCCTCGCCGACGCCACTGCGTGCCTCACCGGCGCGGCGGCGCCTGCCGGCTTCTTCGCGAGCGCCTTCTCGTGGCTCGCGGCGGGTCCGCCGCAGGTCGCCGCCGCGGTCGCCGCCCTGGCCGCCATCGGCACGGTGATGTGGCGCCGCAACTCAAAGGCCCGCGACTCAAAGCCGAGCTTCGGCTGGTCCAGCCTGCTCGGCGTCCTTCTCTGCTTGGCCACCGTCGCTGGCGGTTTGGCCACCGTCACCGGCGGCGCCGCACTTGTCGCATCCTCAACCGCGCTGCCAGACGTCGCTGCGCTTCCGGCGAGCTCAGTAGCATTGGCGAGAACGCGATTAAACATCGGCGAGAACGCGAGCGACATCGCGGGCTACACCCCCGGCTCGGACGTGACCAAGCACGCGAACCTCGACCTCGACCAGCAGGCGCGGACCCCGATTTCACCGCACCTGCCATGGCCTGTATATGTCAGCGTCACCGAGCCCGGACGCCCTCCTCGCACCAGGCGCTGATACATGCGCTCAAGGGCGGCACTCCAAACTGGGGACTGGCGAATCACTCCTACGCCTTCGGCGGGAACTCGCTGTCGGCCAACGGGTTCCGTACCATGAAGGGCTTCTCCACCGGCGCCGAGGGCAAGATGTACAACGCCTGCGCCGGCTGCCCGTACAAGACCTTCTCGGCCTTCTACAACTACTACGGCGACTTTGACTACGCGGACAAGTGGGTGAGCGCTGCCCTCGACGGCGCCAACATGGCTTTCAGCAGCGGGCGGCACGGCCCGAACGACTTTGCCACGCTCGGCGACGCCGCGCGGATCGAGGCGGTCAAGAAGGGGACGGCGTACATGAACGTGTGGATGTACGTGATCCGCGAGTTTGAGGACGCGATCGACGACTGCGAGAACTGCCCAGACGGTCTGAATTGCAACGAGTTCTCGGACTCCCTCTCCCCGGACAGCCCTCAGTACAAGGCGGTGCACGCGTGGGACAAGGGCGTCGCCTTCTACGGCGGCTCGCTCGAGGGCCCAAACGTGGGTGGCAGCGCGGCTGGCGAGATGGTCTACCGGCTCGCGGAGAAGCGGTGCGCCAACTTTGGCACCTGCGAGTCGGGGCAGACGGGGCTGTCGAACGTCAACAAGGAGCTGCTCGCGGAGTTTATGGCGGGCGAGCAGTACCTCATGGACGGCAACTGCTCCGAAGTGCGCCCCATCGTTGACAGGATCATCAAGCAGATGACGGTGCCGCTCGTGCAGGGCTCGCTCCGCCACGCGTACAAGGTCGGCATGGCGCCGGAAGACAGCGGTCGGACGCAGAAGAACGCGGCGGAGGGCGCGGTCTTCACGGCGGCCGTGCTGCCCCTCGTCCACAAGTGCAACGTCGCCGCTGCCAAGACCATCAGCGACGAGATGAAGTTCGGCCTGTACGACCAGGGCGTCTTCCCCGACTTTGCGGCGGTCAAGGCCGCCTTCGAGAGCGCCTACGACTGCCTCGGCATCACGTGCGCCGACGTGGGCGGCCTCACGGCTGACGGCGTGGCGGCGGCCTGCAGCAAAACGAGCCCTTGGCCCGACATCGAGCCCTTGGCGACGCCACGGGATCTCGTGGGCGACGCCACGGGATCGGACATTGTCCAGCGCCGCATGCTCGATGGCTCCATGTCGCCGGCATTGGGCCTGCTCCTCTCGTCGCCTCCTCCGCCTCCTTCCCCGCCCCCGCCACGGGCGCCCGCAGTGCCCTTGACCAGCGGCACCTTCAAGCTGAGCAGAAGCAACGAGCTGGCGAGAGGGACGCTGTCGACATCCTACAGCCTCAGCTTCACCATCACACCCAACATGACACAAGCCGGCTGGGGCTCAATCGCGCATGTCACCACCGGCGGCGAAATCGGGGGCGGCTACGGACAGCGCTCGCCTGCGATCTGGTTCTTTGCGAACACCCGGAAGCTCTTTGTCGTGGACGGGCACCCGAGCAACGGAAACGATGAGGTTTGTTCGAGCAGCGAACGGCCAACGCTCGAAAAGAACATAACGTACTTGATTGAGGTGGTGTCCCATCCCGACTCGACAACTCTGCTCGTGGACGGCGTCACGCGCTGCCACGAAGCGCGCGCCGACCGAGAGGTCTTACACGACGTCAAGGTTTACTTCTCGGACCCGTGGTGGAGCCCCGCCGACGCCGAGGTGAGCGACGTCATCATGACGGGCCTGCTCCTCTCGTCGCCTCCTCCGCCACCTCCTCCGCCTCCGAGTTGCCAGAGCGTGTCATCCGCGACGCTCCCGGGAACGCCGTACGCCATCTTCACGATGAGGAATCCACCCGTTCTGTCGGGGTCGGGCGGCGGGACGTGGGCGGACGCGTCCGGGAATCGCCCGGACGCGATCCTCACCGGGAATGGCTTCCAAGTCGTTGGCGAGACTGGCGAGAACGGAGCGGAGGGGTTCGTCAGCAGCCTTCAAGGTACGACGGCGGACAGCATCGCCTTCGGGGACGTTGTCCCAACCGTCTTCACCATCTGCTCCGTCACGCGTTACGCGGGCACCACGCAAGGGCGCATCTTGAATGGCGGGCCTAACAACTGGCTGCATGGTCACTATGCAGGCTCAACTGGTGTCGCATTTTACGAAAACTGGCGAACTCTAACCACAAACTCCGTCGCGAACCCAGCAACAAACTGGCTTATGATGTGCGGCACAAACGCGGGCAAAAAAATCGCTAACTTTGAGGACGTGACAACAAACGTCGGCGGGGGAATTACCGGAGGCGGTTTGTTCATCAATGGTGGAGCATACACTCCCTCAGAAAACTCCGACTACGCAGTCGCCGAGGTGGTCACATGGAATGTCGGGCTCGGCGATGCGGACATGGTGAACGCGATGGAGTTCTTGTACAGCGCGACGCTGTGTGGCGTCTACGCCCATCCGCCCAGTCCGCCATCCAGCCCGCCTCCAGTGATGCCACCGCCATCGCCACCGCCCTCACCGTCAACGCCGCCGTCGCCACCATCGCCGCCGTCGCCCCCATCGTCGCCGCCAATGCTGCCACCGACCTCGCCGCCGCCTCCACCCGTCGACGCCTCTGGCGACACTTGGGTCAGTCCGCTCCTCGGCCAGAGGCTCTTCTCCGTTACCACCCTCTCCGAATTCCTCCTCACCTTTGAGGTTATGCCGCGCGGCGTTGTTTCCGACTGGAGCAGCTTTCTTCAAATTGGAGACGAGAACGCTGGGTACGCACGGTTTCCCGCGATCTTGTTCTTCAGCAACGAGCGGCGGATGTTTGTGGGCTACCGTGCGACGCAAACTCGTGGCCGCTCCGTATGGAACTCGGCTAATCAACAGTCGGCCATGACCCAGGGCCAGGCGTACGCGGTTGCAATCTCGCTGCGCGGTGGTGTGATGTCTACTCATGTGGACGGCATTTTGCAGGCCAGCGTGGTCATTTCGGGTGGCGTGCGCTCTGGGACCACGGAATGGGTGAGCTTATGCGCCGCTCGGGAACCTTATCTCTGCGCCAACGCGGACATTCGCCGTTTGAGCTACGGACCGCCCTCTGTACCGTCACCGCCGCCACCGCCGTCTCTGGATCCG
The DNA here is from genome assembly GCF_000372725.1 of Emiliania huxleyi CCMP1516. Taxonomy (NCBI): domain Eukaryota; phylum Haptophyta; order Isochrysidales; family Noelaerhabdaceae; genus Emiliania; species Emiliania huxleyi. The sequence goes on along the minus strand of NW_005200784.1, from coordinate 917,950 downwards.
TCGCCATCTCCCGAGCCGTCTCCGGATCCGTCGCCATCTCCCGAGCGAGACGGCCCGTGCTTGATGACCGACGGCGGCGTGTGCGCCACCTCGCCAAACTTCCCGGGCGACTACCCGATCAATGAGGGCTGCACCATCACTGGCCTGCCGCCGGTCGGGCTGGAGGTGATCGCCTTTGACGTGGAGGGCCCGTCCGGCGCGAACTGCGTCTGGGACTACCTCGTCGTCAACGGCGTGAACTACTGCGGCACCTCGGGCCCGGCCGGGATCGTGCCATCGGATGGGACCATGACATGGGTCTCTGACGGGTCGGTCACCGGTCGAGTCACCGGGCCAGGCTGGAAGGCGCTCCTTTTATTCTCTCGCCCCCAACACACTGCCCGTCCTCAGCTCTCGCGCTCGCCAAGCCCTGGTGTCCAGCCCCTACCCCCCCTTCCGCTCATGTAGGTGTGCTGGGCTGCGAAGCCTCCCTCCTCACCGCAGCCGCCGTCACCGCCGCCGCCGCCGCCACTTTCATGCGACGAGCCGAACGTCTGGTGCCCAGGCCTTGGCTCCGATCGATATCCGTGGGTGACCGGTGGGGTTTACTTCCAGCTCGGCGGCCAGCAGTACTTGAATGGCAATGTTTGGGGGCCGTACCCGAGCGTCCGGCCGGGGCCGGCCACCCTCACCGTTGTGCTCGTTCGCAAGGGCGTGAGCAGCAGTTCGCCAGTCAGCTTGGGAGCAGACTACGACATTGGTGGCTCCTGGGGCCTCGCGATCCCCGGCTTCACTGCGAGGACCCTCTTGATGAGCGAGTTTAGCGCCATCAACGTGGAGCAGGAGTTCAGCATCTCGTTCACCCTGCCGCATGAGCCGGACATGCCGCAGGGGCCGTACAAGCTCCAGGTGCGCTTGAACTTGCAGAGCAACCCTGACGTGGGCGTACGCCTCTTCGAGCTGAAGATGGCCTTCCCTTCTCCATCACCTCCGCCGCCTTCGCCTCTGAGTTGCCAGAGCGTGTCATCCGCGACGCTCCCGGGAACGCCGTACGCCATCTTCACGATGAGGAATCCACCCGTTCTGTCGGGGTCGGGCGGCGGGACGTGGGCGGACGCGTCCGGGAATCGCCCGGACGCGATCCTCACCGGGAATCGCCCGGACGCGATCCTCACCGGGAATGGCTTCCAAGTCGTTGGCGAGACTGGCGAGAACGGAGCGGAGGGGTTCGTCAGCAGCCTTCAAGGTACGACGGCGGACAGCATCGCCTTCGGGGACGTTGTCCCAACCGTCTTCACCATCTGCTCCGTCACGCGTTACGCGGGCACCACGCAAGGGCGCATCTTGAATGGCGGGCCTAACAACTGGCTGCATGGTCACTATGCAGGCTCAACTGGTGTCGCATTTTACGAAAACTGGCGAACTCTAACCACAAACTCCGTCGCGAACCCAGCAACAAACTGGCTTATGATGTGCGGCACAAACGCGGGCAAAAAAATCGCTAACTTTGAGGACGTGACAACAAACGTCGGCGGGGGAATTACCGGAGGCGGTTTGTTCATCAATGGTGGAGCATACACTCCCTCAGAAAACTCCGACTACGCAGTCGCCGAGGTGGTCACATGGAATGTCGGGCTCGGCGATGCGGACATGGTGAACGCGATGGAGTTCTTGTACAGCGCGACGCTGTGTGGCGTCTACGCCCCTCCGCCTAGTCCGCCACCTCCGCCGTCACCGCCCTCGCGCCCACCGCTCGCTCCGCTACCGCCGCTGCAGCCTGACGAAGTGTCCGCGGCGACAGAAGATGAGCTCCGCTCATGGATTGACAAGGCTGTGAGCGAGGGCCGGGAAGCGTACATCTTCGTCGCTCCTGGCGCCCACATTGTGCTGGGGTCCACGCCATTTCCGCCGCCCTCGCCGCCGCCCTCGCCGCCGCCCTCGCCGCCACCCTCGCCGCCGCCGCCGCCGAGCACGCCTCCCTCGCCGCCGCCCACGCCATTTCCGCCGCCCTCGCCGCCGCCCTTGCCGCCGCCACCACGTCCGCCGCCACTACCGCCGTTCTTCCCCGGGCCGTCGTCGCCAGATCTAGACATCGGCCGCCGCGCCGCCGAGGTGCTCGACTCATCGCTCGAGTGCAGCGGCAATATCACGCTTGTTGTTCGCAGCGAAGGAGTTGGCGCAACTCTCGACGGCCAGGGTCGGTCGCGGCTCTTTTCCCTCTCTGGCGGCTGCAGCCTGACCCTCCAAGGTCTGACGCTCGTCAACGGTTTCTCCGATGGCGACGGCGGCGCCATCCAAGGGTCCGGTGCGGGCTCCCTCAAGTTGGCCGACTCGAGCATCGAGAATTCCGCCTCCGGCGGAGATGGCGGCGGCATCGCCATGGCCGACAGCGGAGTTGTCGAGCTCGAGGGATCGAGCCTCTCTGGCTGCCGCGCTGAGGGGGATGGTGGTGGCATCTCGATCCGGCAGGGCGGTGCACTTGCGCTTACCGCTAGCTCGAGCATTGCAGACTGCTCCGCCGGCTCAAACGGCGGCGGCATCGCTTTGGCCGACAGCGGAGCGCTTTCGTTGACCGACAGCGCGGTGAACAGCAGCACGGCCGGTGGAGGCGGCGGCGGCATCGCCATTGCCAACAGCGGAGACGTCGAGCTCGACCGGTCGAGCCTCTCTGGCTGCCGCGCTGAGCGCGACGGCGGCGGCATCTCAATCCGGCAGAGCGGCGCGCTTGCGCTTACCAAAAGCTCGAGCATTACAGACTGCTCCGCTGGCTCAAACGGCGGCGGCATCACCATGGCCGACAGCGGAGCATTGTCGCTTGTCGACAGTGCGGTGAGCAACAACACAGCTGTAAACAGCGGCGGAGGAGCCAGATTCGAGAGCTTCACGAGTATCGCAACCCTCGTGAGGTCAAACGTGAGTGAAAACCGGGCGGCCTCAGCCTCGGCATTCTACTACAGCGGCCTTGCCTCCTCGCTGGGTTCAATTCGTGACTCCCAATTTGTGAGCAATGTCGCCGGCGACGGAATCACCATCACGGCCGTCTCCCAACTAAGCTGGTTCCCCTGCCAGCTCGGCGAATGGATGCCCACTCGTGGCGCGTTCGAGGGCGACGTGCTCGGCTGCAACGCCTGTCCTGCACGGTACTACGGCAACGCCACCAACCTTGAGACCGCCGGATGTAGCGGTTTTTGCCCCCTCGGACACTTTTGCGAGGAGGTGAGCGCGCTTCCAATGCCCTGCCCCAACGGAACCAGCATGCCGCTGTTCGGAGCGTCCAACGCTGACGACTGTCTCGACTGCCCACGCGGTCAGTACCAGTCGAAAAGCGGTCAAGAGAACTGTCTCACCTGCAGTGCTGGGACCTTCTCCACCGCTGTGAAGTCAGACCGCTGTGAGGATTGCGCTTCGGGCGGCTACTGCGAGGTGGTGGACGGGAGCATGGTGCGGCAAGCGTGCCCCGCCGGCAGGTACAACCCGGTAACCAAATCTCAATTGAATCGTGCCTTCTCTGCCCTGCCGGCACCTCGAGCTCTGACACCGGAGCGACAATGAACTCCACCTGTGTGCCTTGCCGCGCCGGCAGCTTCGCATCTGGGGATGGCAACGAGGCGTGCGAGCGGTGCGCCGAGGGCTACTTCCAGAGCGAGACCGGCAAGGCCGCCTGCGTCCGCTGCGCTGCGGGCAAGTTTTGCCCCGAGGGCTCGTCGCGCGAGCTGGACGCGCAGTGCGAGGCGGGCACGTACGCGAGGCTGACCGACCAGAGCGGCGACCCCGAGTGCCTCGCCTGCCCCGCCGGCTCGTCGTGCGGCGGCGGGGCGGCGCCGCCCTCCGAGTGCTCGCCGGGCTCTTTCGCCGCCACGGCCGGCCTCTCCGAGTGCGCCAGCTGTGCGGGCGGATCGTACCAGGCCAAGTCGAACGCGACGAGCTGCCTTCCGTGCGACATGGGCAGCTACTGCGAGCCGGGCGCGTCGAGGCCGCTGCCGTGCGAGGGCGGTTCCTACTCGGACAGGACGGACCTGTCGGCCGCCTCGCAGTGCACGCCCGCCGCTCCGGGCCACATCGCCGCCCGGGGCTCCTCCGAGCAGACGGCGTGCGGCGAGGGCAGCTTCGCCAGCGGTACGCGCAACGAGGTCTGCGAGCTGTGCGCCGAGGGCTCCTACCAGGGCGCGACCGCCGCGACCGAGTGCACCGACGCCTCGCCGGGCCACTTCGCCACCACGGGCTCGACGCAGCAGACGGCGTGCGCCAAGGGGTCGTACACGGACGCGTACGGGCAGGGCGCGTGCACGCCCTGCGCCGGCGGCACGTACCAGGACGAGACCGGCAAGGCGGCGTGCGAGCCGTGCGATGCGGGCAGCTACTGCGCTGTTGGCGCGGCGGCGCCGCTGCCGTGCGAGGCTGGCAGCTACTCGAGCGCCACCAACCTCACCGACGCGAGCGAGTGCACCGACGCCTCGCCGGGCCACTTCGCCACCACCGGCTCCACCGAGCAGGCGGCGTGCCGCGAGGGCAGCTTCGCCAACGGCACCCGCAACGAGGCGTGCGAGCTGTGCGCCGAGGGTTACTACCAGAGCAAGCTCGCCGCCGCCGCCTGCGTGCGCTGCGCTGCGGGCAAGTTTTGCCCTCAGGGCTCGTCGCGCGAGCTGGACGCGCAGTGCTCGCCGGGCACGTACGCCAACGTGACGGACGCCGACGGCGACCCCGACTGCCTCGCTTGTCCCGCCGGCTCGTCGTGCGCGGGAGGCGGCGCCGCGCCTGCCGTGTGCTCTCCAGGAACCGCAGCCAAGCCCGCTCAGGGCCAGTGCACCGTCTGCGGCCTCGGGACGTACCAGCCGGACTCCGGAGCCGCGGGCTGCCTCGAGTGCGCGCCGGGTACGTTCTGTCCGAGGGGAAGCAGCGCTCAGCTGCCCGCGAGCTGCCCCGCCGGTTTCTACAACGGGAAGGCGTCCACGACGCTGGAGAGCCTCGACGATTGCGTCGGTTGCGCGCCTGGCAGCTTCTGCGCCGGCGGCGCCGCGCAGCCAACCGCTTGCGCTCCAGGCAGCATCGCTCCTTCGGCCAACATGTCTGCGTGCGAGTTGTGCCCGACCGGACGCTTCGCAGCCTCCTCCACCGAGTGCGAGGAGTGCGAGGCGGGCACCTACGCGGCGAGCGATGGCCTCTCCCAGTGTACCCCCTGCCCTTACCCTACCAGCTCCAAGAGCGGCGACGCCACCTGCTCCATCTGCAAGGAGGGCTTCTACCTGCAGGACGCGAGCGCCCTTCCGGATGACATCTTCCGCTTCCCGACCGAGCACTGTAAAGCGTGCCCGCCGAACGCCAACTGCGCGGCCAACACCACCCTCGAGTCCCTCGGCGTCCAGCGCGACTACTGGCGCGCCTCGCCCCTCACCACCGAGATTCACGAGTGCGACGCCTCCGACCACTGCAGCGGCTCGGGCGGCGCGACGGAGACCTCCCGCCGCCGCCTCGCGGCGTCTGGCGGCGCCGGCCCAGGCTGCGACCTTGGCCACACCGGCCCGCTCTGCGAGTGGTGCGTGAGCGACGAGCAGTACTTCAGCCGCTCGGTGGGAGGCTGCGAGGACTGCCCGACGACGGGGCGCTTCGGCATCTTAGCAGCAGTCATCTTTGCCCTCGCTGGGACAGCTTACCTCATGTACTGCACGCTCGCCCGCATCGAGGCGTGGGGCCGCTTTGGTGATCGCGTTACGCACTGGCTCGCCTTCATCGACGCGCGCGTTGGCGTCCAGCCCAAGTTCAAGCTCCTAATCAGCTTCTACCAGGTCGCTGCGACACTCGGCCCCGTCTACGGCGTCCGCCTCCACGAGGACTTTACGCGCTGGACGGACTTCTTGGACTCAATCAGCTTCGACCTCCTCGGCCTCACCTACCCGGATGCCTGCATTGGCTCAATGCGAGACCGGCTCTTGCTCGCCGCCCTCTGGCCCGTCCTGCTTGTCCTACTCGGAGGCGCCGCCCTCGCCTTTCACGCGCTCGCGGTGTGGCTACTCATGGGTCGCCCCGACGCCGTCCAACGCGACGTTGTCCGATCGACGAAGAGCCGGTTGCTCTACTGGGCGATCCTCGTCGCCTACCTTGTGCTGCCCTCCGTCTCGCGCTCCATCTTCAAGGCGAAGCAGTGTGAGTCGTTTAACATCGACGTGTTTACCGATGAGAGGCGCAGCTACCTCGTGGCCGACCTCGACGTGCTCTGCAGCGCCGACGACGACGAGTACCGCGGCCTCGACGCCTACTTTTGGGCCTTCTTCGTCCTCTGGCCTGTGCTCGTCCCTTTCTCTTTCCTCGCGCTGCTGCTTTCGATCCGCTCGGAGCTGCGGGCCCAGCGCAGCAGCTCCCTCGCCCGAGCTTGCCGCTTCCTCTGGCGCGACTACGACCCGCGCTTCCTCTTCTGGGAGGTCGTCGATATAGGCCGCAAGATCTTCCTCGCCTCGCTAGTGCTCTTCATCCAGACAGACGAAGGATCGAGCAAGTTGCTCCGCCTCGTTGTCGCCTCTGTCGTCTCGGGCCTCTACCTCGCCGCCCTCGCCCTCGCACGGCCCTTCAAGCGTGCCGACGACCTCTACCTCGCGTGCACCGCCAACCTGTTGCTCATGTGCTGCTTCTGCCTCGGCACCGTGATCCAGCTTTGCGACGACGACGCACAGTGCTATCGACTCGTCGGCATCGACAGCTCGCGCAGCGCGAGCGAGTTTGTCATCGCGCTCACCGCCTCAATGCTCGCCGTGTCGCTGCTCGTCATCCTCTTGAGGACCGCCACCGCCGTCCGCGCACCGACGATCCGACTTGCCTCGACCGGCCGTCCCCCAGTTCTCGAACTGCCGCTCACATCCCACTTCCACGCGTTCATCTCGCACACCTGGGGCACCGGCCAGGACCAGACGCACACCCTCGTGCGCCAGCTGCAGCTGCTGCTGCCCGGCGTCCGGATCTGGCTAGACGTGGATTGCCTCAGCGACTTAGGCAGGCTGGAGGAGTCGGTGGCCGATGCCGCCACCTTCATCTCCTTTCTCTCGACCGGCTACTTCAAAAGCCCGAACTGCCGCCGCGAGCTGTACGCGGCGCTCGCCTCGGATCGGCCCTTCATCCCTGTGTACGAGGCCGACACCACAAAGGGCGGCGCCTCGCTCGCGGTGTTGATGGACGAATGCCGCGCGAACTGCGTCGACGTCGCCCCCGCGGCCTATCCTTCCTACTGCGGGCCAGATCAGATGCTCGCGCGCATCTTCGGGGTGGATCCGATCGTGTGGGTGCGGGTGAACGCCTTTCAGCTCGAGTCGCTCAAGGCTGTTGCGCTGCGCATGCTGCTGCACTCTCCTTACTACGCGAGCTGCCCGGCCGAGCTTGCTGCAGGAGTAATGGTCCCTCGCCAACCGGGGCCCTGTGCCTTCAGCGGCCCCGTCACCATCCTCGTGTGCCGCGACAACCAGGGCGCCGTCGGCATTGCAAGGGAGCTCAAGAATGCGGCGGGGGAGGGGCGCGGCTCTACCGCCAGCGCCGAGGATGTCGCGATCCGCGATGCGGAGGTGGCGCTCGAGGGAGCCAGCGCGGCCCCGCTCGAGGGATACAACGTCCTTCTCCTCTACCTGAACGATAAGACCTTCCTGGACGCCGGCGGCGCCGTCGCGCGCCTCGTGCAAGCGGCGATGGACCGACGCATCACCATCGCCATGGTCCACGAGCAGGACCCCATCTGCGGCGGCGTTCCGTTCCGCAACTTTTTCCAGCAGACGCCGCAGGTGCTGCAGCGGTCGCCGTACAAGCTCTACGACACGGTGGCGGTGCCGCTCTACTCGTCGGAGGAGCACCGCAAGGTGAGCTTGCGCCAAGTGCTGCGCGGCATGGGAGCCGTGCCGTGCGACGCGGGGCCGCTCGAGCGACAGTGGCAGCTCCTTCTCCGCCGCATAGCGGTGGCTCGGCTCCGGCAGCGCCGCGGCTCCAGCGACGCGCGCGAAGAGGAGCAAGACGACTCACTTGTTGAGGCATCGACCGCTCACGGCTCCTTCAGCAGCCTTCGCTATCTAAACTAGAGCATGACCGGGCCGGACAGACTCGACCATAGCATGCGATCTGTGCATGCCCCGATGTGGCTGGGGGAGCAACACGGAGCTCCGTTGGACGTTTTCACAGATTACGAGCGTGTCTGCTGTCTCGACTCTCTCGCGTCTCGGCGCAATACAGTATATTGCGGAAGACGGAACTAGCCATAATTCAATAACACTTAAAACAGAAAGCCACCGATGCGAATCTCGACGCGCCCGGGGCAGCCAACACGGGCACGGCCACACGGCGGCACACACACACGGGGCGGTCGGGGGCGGGGGGGGGGGGAGTCAGATGTCAGTTGACGGTTCCCTCCACCGCACTGGGCCCTCCCGCGCGCATTAATGAATGACCTGGCTCCAGCCCTCCGGACGACTTAGTAGACCGGAGGGCTACGAAGCCTTCACACTCCAAGGTACTGTCCCGCGCGCGCACTGGCCCTCCAAAGGCAGCAGAGCTCCTGACGCGGGGCCGGCCTCCCACCGGTTCCCATTTTCCGCACAAACGCGCCAGCTTTCTCATCGGCCCTGGCCGGAAGCGTGCGCGACACTGCGCATGCTCGGGGACCTGTAGCGCGAGGGCACCTCGCGGAAGCTGCACCGGCGCCGCTGCTCCGACGCGGGCCGTGGGCCGGAGACCGCGGCCGCGCCCACGCGCCCGTGCGTGCTCCCGCCCGGAAGCGGCGACGGGTCCCGGCGGTGCGACCCGTGCGGTGGCTTCGCGGCCGCGCCACGCGCACGCGCCGCCGCCGCAGCCGCCGTGTTCTCCTTGTCTGCGGCCGCGGCCGTCTGCGTCGGCATCCGGAAGGCCTTTAGCGGCCCGTCGGGCGCTGCTCCCTCGCCAGCCTCGCTGGCCGGGCGGGAGGAGAGAGTGGCGGCGGCGGGCTCCGCCGGCGCGCCCGCGAGGACGGCGTCGAGGCTGAAGGGCGGCGAGGGCGCCCCCTTGGGCGTCGGGGCGGCGGCGGCGGCGCTCGCCGGCGTGGCGAGCGCCGGCGTCGCGACCGGCGGCGGCGCGAGCGGCTGCGGCGGCAAGTCGGGTGCGTCGAGGTCGAGCAAATCGCCGACCAGGGCGGGGGGCAGCGCGGCCGGCGGCGGCGCGGCGTACGAGCTCCGGCGGCGCAGCAGCCGCTCCGCCATCTCCGACTTCTTCTTGAGCTCCGCCTCGAGGTGCCGCACGCGCGCCTCGAGCCCGGCGCCCTGCCGCTCCGCCCGGCCGAGCCGGCGCGCCTCCGCCTCGGCCTTGCTCACGCGCACGCTCGCGGCGCTCGCGGCGCTCGCCAGGTCGGCGCACCGCACGCGCAGCTCCTCCACCTCCTTGGCGTGCGCCTCTCTCGCCCGGGCCAGCTCCGCCGCGTGCCCGCGCGCAGCGCTCTCTGCGGCAGACTCGGCCAGCTCCCGCGCGGCGCTGGCCGCAGCGCGGAGGGTCTCGACCTCGCGGGCCGCGCCCTGCGCCGCCTCCCGCGCCTCCGCCTCGGCGTCGCCGCGCACCGCCGCCGCCCGCTCGCTCCGCCCCGCGGCCAGCTCGAGCGCCTCCACACGGACGGCCAGCCGGATCGCCTCCGCCTCGTGCCGCGCCGCAGCCCGCGCGTCGGCCGCCGCGTCGGCCTGCGCGGCCACCAGCGCGTCCCGCGCCGCCGCCAGCGCCTCGTCGCTCGCCTGCAGCCTCACCTCCAGCGAGCCGACCCTCGCAGCGTCCTCCACCGCCTGCGCGCGCACCGACCCCAGGGAGGCGCGCTCGCTCACCAGCTGCTCCGCCACCGCCGCAAGCTTCTCCTCCAGCGCCTGGTTCGAGCCGCGGAGTCGCGCGCCGGCGCGCCGCTCCTCGGCCAGCAGCCGCTCCGACTCGGCGCGCTCCTGCGCCGCCCGCGCCGCCGCCTCGCCGTTTCCCCGCTGCTGCGCGAGCGCGAGCGAGGCCGACAGCTCTGTCCGCTCGCGAGCCGCCTCCTGCGTCTCCGCCTCGGCGTCCGCAACCGCGCGCGTGAGCAGCTGCCCCTCGAGCGCGAGCCGCGCGAGCGCCGAAACCAGCCGCGGCACTTGCCGCGCGTCCGCCTCGGCGCGCGACACTTGCCGCTGCAGCTCGGCGGTGGCCGCCTCGCCCGCCTCGGCGGCGCTCGCCAGCAGGCTGGCCTCCTCTCGCGCCGCCGCCGCGTCGGCGCGCAGGCCTCGCCGCTCCGCCTCGAGCGAGTTGACCTGGCCCTCGTACGACCGGATGTCCTCGTCGCGCTCCGCGATGAGCCGCCGCGCCTCCTGGAGCTCTGCGTGAGCGGCGTCGCCGTCGACCGGGGCGCTGAGCGCCTGGAGCTGCCGATCGAGGAGCTCGACAGGATCCATCGCTGTCCCGCCGCCTGGAGTCGTTGTGAGCGGCGTTTGAGCACCAGCCGCGAAGAAGAATTTCCGGAAGCCTCTTTCTAGGGAAGAATTTTGATACGCGTCAAGACGCCTGCTGGGGGCAGCTTCGTAACGAAGCCGTCTGCTCCCCCAGCAGGCACACACTAGACAGATAGGAGGAGAAAGGGGACGGTGGTGGGTTCGACGAGGAGGAGAGAGAAGGTACTGGCGACGCGCACAGTCCACAGACTGACGTCAATTCTGCCTCTGAAGTGCCCCACTTTCAGAGGAGCTTACTTGTCGTAATTTTTCGTCAGATTCGATATCGTCGCGAGACTTCGATTTTTTTCTCTTTGTCAGGCCATGTGCCGCTCGCTCGCCCCTCACCAGCGATCGTCCCCACACCCATCCACCCTTTTTTCTTTGAGGCTGTCGCTCCGAGAAAGCTCGTCTCGCAGCTGCGAGAAGGTATATTTCGATGTTACCCCGGGCTCAAATTCCCCTGTGTCCCCTGATCGTCCTTACAAGATCCTGCTCGTGCAGGTGGGGACCCTTCTCCCACCCCTGGTTTGGTGTGTCCGTTTTATTTATTTATTTTATCCCTGCTCCCATCCCTCCCTTGGCTTGTCTGTTTTCTTTCTTTCCTTCTTTCGAAATCCCTGTGTGGTGGCGGCGGCGTGCGGTCCTCCCATCACAGTAGAGCCCGTGAAGATACGTCCGTTTCATCGCACGCCATCAGCGGGACACACCGCGTTCGACTTCGAGAGACACCATCACCGACCCGTTGAGCGTTGTGGCTTGTGGGGGTGCTGGTGGTGGTGCGTGGTGGGGGAGGGGTAGAGCTGTTTAACGTTGGGAGCTGAACAGTGTTCTTAGGGTACCCCTAGGGTTCTGAGGGCCGGATTTTTTTAAGACCTTTTAAGAAATGAGGAGATTTGGGGGCTGAAATTACCATTTAAGAGATTGCAGGCACGGGGGGTCCTTCTTTTAAGACCGTTTAAAAATCGGCCTCACCGGCCATGCGTCGCTGGGTTCCGCGCCATTTTCTCCAATACTGCCGTTATTAGGCACAAAAACCCGCCCCTCTGAAGACACATCTGTAAGAGTCTGGTGCACTGGCAGGAGCCATACTATGCATAGGGGACGCGTGCAGCTAGCTGCTAGGCTAGCTGATTGTAGCCAGCTACCCGGCCTCCGGCGTCTACCGGGAGCTCCTCCCGGACCATCGACCTCGGGAGCTCTCCCGCACCGTTTAAGCGTTTAAGACCGTTTAAGGAATCGGCGGCCCAGCAGCTCTTAAAATCTGCCCGGGCAGGTTTTAAGCCGTTTAAGCCGCAGGCGCCCCAGGGCCCACCCTTTTAAGCCTAGGGGTACCCTAAGACAGTGTTGCGTGTTAACAGTAACAACAGAACAACAGTGGGGCTCCCCAACAACAGTAGCATAGTAGCTAACGTTACTCGTTAGGCCGGCTGAACAACAATAAGGAGGGCCTGGCAGTGTCCCACGACGATCTCCAGCGTCCAGTGCGGGTAATACCCGAAAATACCCGGAAAATCTCAGGTATTTCGGGGTTTACCCGGTTTTTTGCCGTTTTCTGCTTGCTGGCCGCTGAACAACAGTAAACAACAATAACAAACAGTAACAGCATGGGCTGGGGTGAACACTTGAACAACGTTGAGGATTTCAGCCAACAATAGCGCAACTGTTAGGCCCAAAGTTAATGTTAAACAGCTCTAGGGAGGGGGGTGGTGGAAAGGGGGAGGGGCGGGAGGGGCGGGGAGGGGCGGGCGGGCGGGCGGGCGGGCGGGCGGGCGGGCGGGCGGGCGGGGGGCGGGGGCGGGGGCGGGAGGCTGGCTTTGGCCCTAAGATATTCGTTCAATTTTGTTTTCCCTCGGGCGCTGCCTCAGTCTCGCTCCTTATCGATATCATCTCAAAGCGTCAACGCAAAGCCTTTTTTGTAACACACAAAGCCCCGCGCGCCCTTTTGTGGAACGCGAACGGGGCGTCGGCCGTCGGGGCCGCCGCTGGTGTGCGGCGGGACTTGCAAGTCGTTCTCCTCTTTTTGAGCTTGCTAATACTGGAACATTTGTTTTCTCCCCCCAACGACGTACTCGCGCGCCCGCGCCGAGTGGTCCCTCCCACTCTCCACACTCGTGCAGCACGGCAGCACAGCCGGTGCATGCCGCCCACCGCCGCTGCGCCACCGCCCCAGCCGCGGCTGGGCCCCCGTTTTCAGCAGCCCGCGGCCCAGCACACGTGCGGCGTGGCGGCCTCCGACTCACGCAGCACCGCCGCGGCGAGCGAGGCGGCGAGCGTGGCCGACCGCGCCTGCTCGTCGGGCGCGAGGCTGTGCGGCCGCGAGTCCGCGCCTGCAGAGAAGGGGGAGGGATCGCGGGTCGGCGCGGGTCGGCGGGGCGCGGGGCCGCGGCTCTCGCGCGCCCTCGGCCGGCGCGTGGCGGTAGAGCTGCGAGGCGCGCAGCTGCTCGTTGTGGGCGAGGAGCGAGTACGCCTCGGCGCAGCTCAGCGCGAGCGGCTCCTCCCCGGCGAGGTCCAGCGCTGCCAAGGAGAGCGGGTCGAGGCCGCACGCCAGCGAGAGGAGCCGGCGGGAGAGGGGGAGCGGCGCGGTGGCCGGGCGTGCGTCGGCGGCGACGCAGGCCGCGGCGGGCGCGGCGCAGAGCGAGGTGAGGAGCCCGCGCAGGGCCGCCGCCTGGGCGGCTGCCGGCGGCGCGTCCGCGGGCATCCGGCCGAGCAGCTCGAGCAGCTCGACGTACGCGGGCAGCCAGCCGGGGCCGGCGTAGTAGTCGGGGCCGGCGACGCCGCCCGAGCGGAGCATCGCGCGCAGCTCGGCGACGGCCGACGGGCCCTCGCCGGCGCCGCCGGCGCCGCCCCTGCCGCCGGCGCCGCCGAGCGCCTCGTCGAGCGCGCGCGAGGCGAGGTCCTCGAGCAGCGCCTGCTCGACGGCGCGCCCGTCGGCGAGCGGCAGCGAGGCTCGCTTGGCGACAGCGACGTCCGACCCGAGCGCCGCCTGCGTGCGGGGTCGAGAGGTGATGACAGGCGCTCAGAGGTGTCGGACGCTCGGAGGCTCGCGGCGGCGGGCGGAGGGGGGCGAGGGAGGGGGGGCGGGTTTGGGCCCGAGGGTCGCTCACCGCGCGCGAGGCGCCGCCGCGGGCGCGGAGGACGGCGTCGGCGGCGGCGGTGAGGCCGAGCTTCTCGCAGACGCCGAGCAGCTTGCGCACCTTGTGCGCGTGCAGCGTGCTGCCCGCCGGCGCGGCGGAGTCGTGCTGAGCGGCGGAGAGGAGGAGGTCGCCCAGCCACGCGCGCGCCTCGGCCGCGGCGCCGGGCTCGGAGAGGAGGTCGCCGCCTACGGGACGCGTCGAGGACGCGTCGAGGACGGTGCGGTGGACGGGGGCGGCGCCTTGGGGAGAGGCGTCGGCGCCGTACGCGGCGGCGAGCTGCCAGAGCGGCGGCACGCCGCCGAGGGCCTTTGCATACTGGAGGAGGAAGTACTGGCGGAGGGAGAGGGGCGACCCCTCGAGCGGGTCGCTGCGCACGGCGCGCGCGCGGCAGAGCAGGTCCCAGAGGTGGGCGATGAGCCAGCCGTCGCCAAAGGCCTGCCGGATGGCAGCCATCGCGGCGTACGGATCGTCGCGCAAGAGGGCGACGAGGCAAGCCTGGAGGGCGGGGGGGGCGGGGGGGGCGGGGGGGGCGGGGTGGGCGGAGGGGGCGGAGGGGCGGGATGGGCGGGGTGGGCGGAGGGGGCGGAGGTGCGGGGGTGCGGGGGGGCGGCCGCCGGAAGGGGTGGGCGGATGGCGAGGCGCCACTGCGGGGCCGGCGACAGACGGGGGCAGAGGAGAGGCGCCGCCGCGCGGGGGGGTGCGGGTGCTGTCTCTCGGGGGGGGAGGGGCACGCCTCGAAGGCGTCCGGCCCGGGCGGCGGCGAGAAGACGCCCGACAGCTGCCAGCGCAGCCGCACCGGCTGCTCGAGCAGCAGCCGCCCCACCAGCTCGCCGTGCCACGAGCCGCCGGACGCCTCGCCCAGCGCGCCGTCGGCGGAGGCGAGGACGCGGGCGACGCGGCACATGGCCGTCGCCTCCGCGTCGCCCGCGGGCGCCGCCTCCAAGTCGGCGACCAGCGACGCGACGTCCTCGCTCCACACGCGCCACCGCAGCCGGAAGCAACTCATCGCCTCTTGCGCGCCGAGCGACGGCGCCGCCGCCTCGTCGTGAGTGTCGAAGATCTCGGGCTCGGTCAGGCGCGGGAGGGTGTCGAGCAGCGTGTCGAGCCGCAGCAGCAGCGCCGTCGAGCGCGAGGCGAGCAGGCCGCCGCCGCCGTCCCCTCCGCCCGCGCGCAGGGCGCTGTGCGCGCGCAGCAGGTCGCCCGCCAGCCGCGTCTTGCCTTGCGCGACGAGGCCGGCGAGGGTCGGCCAGTAGGCAACCTGCGCCTCGGGCGCCGCGGCGGCGACCAGGCCGTGCGCCGCCTCCTCGGCCATGGGGTCGCACAGGTGGCGGTGCCACCACGGAAGCAGGCACTCGCCGGCGACGAGGGGCCGCTGCACGAGCATGAGCGTCGCGAGCTCCCAGATGCACGTGGCCCACTGGGTGCGCTGCAGCTCCGCCTCGAGCTCCTCCTCCTCCGACCGGTCGCCGCCGGCCGCCGCCGCCGCCGCCACCTCGCTCTGCAGCGCCTCGGCGCACAGGTACATCTCGGCGCCGCAACGGCGCGAGTAGGTGACCAGCTCTTCGGTGGGCGCGGGCGACCCGCCCGGGTGGGCCGAGTTCATGTCGCTCCACAGGATGCGAAGCTGGGAGACGAGAGAACGCGTGGGCGCTGGGAGCGAGGCCATCTCGGCGATAAGTAGAGGCCTCGCGATGTGGAGCGCGTCCGCTGGGCGAGAAAGAGAAAGTCGCGCGGCTTCTCAGCTCCCCGGCCCTGGATGTGAGGTTGATGACGGTCCAAGTGCTCCAAGTGCCCCCAAGAACACAACGCACTCTCTCACATGACAAGTTATCCCACGACAGCGATTGAAGAAAAGCCACACGGGGTAGCCAGTCCAGTCAGTCAGTCAGTCTTTACACACCTCCCAGCATGGAGGACGGGCCCACACGCACACACGTTGCACACGATTGGCTCGGGAGCCGACACGAGGCACACTGTCACCGGCCGTAGCACCAGGTCCGGACTGCTGGACACAAAGCAATCACAGTCGTAAGAGAGAAGAGCCTCCTTATCAGCTGGTCGGCCGCCATGTGGGCCGCCTCGGACGCCGCGGTCGATCTTACGCATGCTCCCTCCCCTCCTGGACGCAAGCGCCTCAGGAGTTTTTTCGCCATCTCGGCGCGCAGCGCACACGCACTCGTCGGCGTCGCGAAGGTGCGGACCTCACGCGCCCCGCAAGAGAGGTTTCCTAAAATCTCTCTCCCCCCGCACGGAACAAGAACAATTCGCACTGCCACATGACACGCACGGGGACTACAGAGAGAAAGAAAGAAAGAAAGAAAACAGACAACCCAAGGGAGGGATGACTACAGAGAGAAGAGAGCGGCGCCCCGAAGCTCACCTTCTTTTTTCTCGCTCAATGTAAAAGAAAAGAAAGAGCAGAGAGAACCCAAGGGAGGGATGGGAGGACGGCACGCCGCCACCACACAGGGATTTTAAGGAGAGGAGTGTGGTGCTAGCCGTCGCCCACCCTAACCCTTGGTCGTCTGCCTCTTTCTATCTCCCTTCGCAGTCCCTCGCCGACCGATTCTCGCTGCAACCTTCATGCCACCCTCGCGGTCGTCCCACTCTCGTCGTTCTCCTCCTCCCGCTTCCTCCTCTGCTCAATGTAAAGAAAGAAAGAAAGCAGACACCCTGCTCAATTCGTGCGAGCGGAGCAAATAAATAAATAAAACGGGCACGCCAAACGGAGGGGTGGGAGAAGGACAGGGTCCCCACCTGCACGAGCAGGATCTTGTAAGGACGATCAGGGACACAGGGGAAAGGGAGTGGGGAGCGCATCGACACGGAGGGGGGCTGGGCAGGGTTCACCCACACGACAGGGTCCCAGGGATTCCTCTCTCGTATAGGACAGGTTGCACCCGGCGGCACGGGGGCAGGCGCGGGCCTCCTACTGGTTGCGCTCTCCTAGTTCTCCTGCTCCTGACAAGGGACAGCGTCAGCGACAGGCTCGCAGCACGGTGGACTCCCTATTCCACTGGCGATCTCTCTCGACTAGCGACCGGAGCAGAAAGAAAGCAAGAAAACAGACAAACCCAGACGAGGGATGGGGGAGGAGGACAGGGTCCCCACCTGCACGAGCAGGATTTTGGAAAGCAGACACCGTGCTCAATTGGCGGGGGAAATTCTTTAGTCGCGCCTCTGGCGCGGCCTCTGGTTGTCCATCCACCACTTCTCCCGCACCACCCCTCATGCTCGACGCGCGCCGCCACGGCGAGCGCTTTCGCCTCTACCAGACGCTTGAGCTGCCACGCACCGACGCAACTCACGAGGAGGTGAAGCGTGCGTACAAAAAGCTGTCGCTGCGCCACCACCCGGACCGCAACCCGGGCGACGACGGCGCGACCGGCCGCTTCCAGGCGGTCGTGAGCGCGTACGACGTCCTCGGCTCCGCCGAGAAGCGGCATATCTACGACCGGTACGGCGAGCAGGGCCTGCGGGTCTTCGAGAGCTACCTCGCCTTTGCCGCGGCCGGAGGCGGCGACGGCAAGCCGCCGCTCGCGCCCGTCTCGATGCTCGCGGTGCTCTGCGGCGTGGCGTCGGCCGCGGTGCTGCTCGCCGCCGCCCAGCTCGGCCTGCTCCTCGCCCGCCTGAGCGGCGCGACCGACGCGCCGCTCTCGCTCCTCGCCGCGCCACTCTGGCTGCTGCTCGCCGCCTCCGCCTGCGGCGCGCACACCGCGGCGCGCAGCTCGCGCGCGGCGCGCGCGGGCGAGGGGCGGCACGCCTCCGGCCGCGGCGCGCCCTCGGCCCTGCTCACCGCCCTCCTCGCCGCCGCCGCCTCGCTCGGCCTCGCGTGCGCCTCTGTGGACGGCGGCAGGCTGGCGCCGAGCAGGGCGCTGCTGCCGCCGGGCGCGCTCACGGCGTGGCAGGCAGCCCGGGCGGCGGCGCGGCTGCGGCGGGCGCTCGCCGCCTCGAGCTCGCCCGGCGAGGCGGGTCGGGCCGCGAGCCAGCTCGGCGCGGCGCTGCTGCGCGGCAGCCAGCTCGCCCTCGCGGCGGCGCGGCTCGACGGGGCACTGCGCTGCTCGTGGCTGCTGCTCTCCGCTCCGGCGTGGCTGCTGCTGCTCGGCGGGCTGGGCGCGGCCGCCGCGCACGCGGCCGCTTCGCACGGCCAGCAGCGCCACGCCGCCGCCGCGCGCGCCGTCGGCCTCGCCCTGCTCGGCTGGCCTCTGCTCGCGCTCTGTCTGAGGCTCGACGGCGCAATCGCCTCGTGGGCGCCGCTGCTCGCGCCGCCGCTCGCCGGGGCGGCGGTCTACTTTTGCTGCTGCTGCTGCGTGTGCGGCGTCCTCACCGCCGCGCCCCAGCCGAGGGGCAGGGACGTGCCGCCTCCGGACCACATACCTGTTAGGGCGGCGCAGCGGCAGCAGCCGGACCGCGAGCCGTTGCTGCCGAGGTACGGGAGCGAGGGGTTGGGCGTGGAGGTGTGAACCGGTGCGATTGGGATGTTCCTGAGAAATCCAGGTCTGTTTATCTGTTGAGTACGTGCTCTCCCTCGGACTCGCGGATCGGTCGGTCTTGGGGGCGCGCGCCCCTTTGCTGCCCGCCGCCGCGCGGAGCCGCAGGCCGCCCCGAGCTCGCGGTGCCGACGAGCGACGTCCGACGACCCGCGAGCGCGACCGGCGAAGGCCGCGCCGTACCCCGAGCCCCCGTCAGGGCGTCAGGTCCGGCCGCGGACCCTCCGGCTGGCCGAGGCGCGAGGGTCTATGGCTAGCCTATCGAACAATCGAAGCGTCGTGTGACGTGTCTCGGCCCCCGTCATGCGTCAAGAGCTCGCGGCCGGGTGCTCTTGTAAACTCGTAACAAATGCACGGAGACAGACCATGAGATATGACACATGACCGCATGAGCGTGAGGACATGCGACACATGTGCCAGTACCCGATGCCCGAAAGCCCCCAATCTCTCGTCTATCATCCATCCACCCCTCCCCACACATACACCACGCACAAGCTATGGAGCGTGAGGTGCAGGGCTGGGTATCGGTCTACACACGGCGCGTGCGCAGCACGGACGCGGGGCTCGCACATGCCCATCAGAGCGACATGCGGCCCGCCTAGGTGCGCGACTACTCGAAACACAATAGCGCGCCACGCTCTCACCAGGGGACACATGCGGTGCCAATATGGCCGGCAGTCATGGGAGTCAGCAGAGGCAGGGAACGACCGGCGAGCGGCTGTAGCTCGCTCGAGCCGGGTCGCGGCCGCGCCCTCAAGCGGTCAGCGGCACTAGCTGCACCGGCGGCGGGCTAGACGCCGTGGGGGCGGGCGGGGCAGACGCGGCCGGGGAGGCGGCCGGGGAGGCGGCGGAGGAGGCGGTGGCGGAGGCGGTAGAGGAGGCGGAGGAGGAGGGCGACGCCGGGACCTGCGCGTCGGCGCACGCAGAGAGCAGTAGCAGCCCGTCCACGCCCTCGCCGGCCGCCTCCGCTGGACGCGCGGCGACGATGCGCTGCACAGCGGCCGGCGGCTCAACCACTGGCTGGGAGGCAGCCATGCCGGCGAGCTGCTGCTGCAGCGCGTGGGCGAGCAGGAGCGCGGCGCCCGCGCTCAAGTTGTCGCCGCGCGGGGGCATGCCCGGGTGCTGCGGCTGCCCGCCGTCGGCGGCGGCGCAGGCCGCTTGCGCAGCACCGAGCTGCGCGAGAGCAGAGACGACGCCCCCGCCGCTGATGCCCTCCCGCAAGCCGAGTAAGCTGGCGAGGTGCGCCGCCATCATCGGATACTGCGTGCCGCTCGTCGGCCGCAGCGGCAGCCGCACCCCGTCGGGCTGGGAGAGGCTGTGCGACGAAGACGACGAGGAGGAGCCCGCCTCGGAGACGGCGTCGTCGCCCGACGCTGGCTCGAAGCGCTGCGAGGCCTCCGCGCCCTCCGCCTGGCGCTGCGGCTTGAGCAAACGCTGGCGTCGGTTCTGGAACCAAATCTGCACCGAGCGCGGCGTCATGTCGAGCTGCTGCGCCAGCGCCTGCCGCTTCTCGAACGAGGGCAGCGGGTCCGACTCTGCGGGGGGGGGCGGGGGGGGTGGAGGGACTGGGCGGGTGGAGGAGCTTGGGGCGGCGCGGCGGGCGGCGCGGCGTGCTGTGCGGTGTGGCGCGGCGAACGGGGCCGGCGCGGACCGAAATGCTGCGTCAGGACGAGCAGCTGCGGCCGCGAGATCTTGGACCGCTTGAACTTGGGCTGGGGGCGGGGGAGGCGGGGTGTGAGCGCACAGCGATGCAGTGCTGGGAGCGCGGCATGGAAGGGGTGAGGCGTGTGGTGGAGAGCAGCGTGGTGGATCACGGGGCGCCCCGCCCCGGCGGACCCTCAGCCCCGGCCGCAGCCCCCCCCCCCCCCCCCCTCTCTGCCATGTTTGCAGCCGCTCGGCCAACCGCCCTGCCGTGTCCGGCCCCAGGCCGCTCTCGGCGCCGCGCCGGCCCGCCCCGGGCCCGTCTGCCACCGCCGACCCGCCCGCGGTCTCCAGGTGCGCGTGCAGTGGCCGTGTTTGAGTGAGAGCATGTTTGCTGGGGCCAGCTCATCGCCAGTTAATCTCACGCAGCTTCCGGCAGGCTCGCACCGCGGGAGAAGAGGAGGCGGGAGAGGTGGAGGCGGGCTCGCGCCGCGGGCGCGCCGCGGGCATCTACGGGGCCTCACTGTTCTGCCCCGCTCCGGCGAGGGCAGCGCTTGCTCGGACGCCATGCTAATCTTGCCGCTAGAGAGAGGGTCTGCGAAGCGTGGTGCTCGATCTCAGATCGATCGATCATCTTCCACCGCCCCCCATCGAGTATTTTTGGACCTATTCGAGGCGAATCTCGCTTGATTACACAATCAAAATAGTGGATATACATGACTTCGGCCGGTCCGAAAGCGCTGTTTTCTCGTTTTTCATGCACACCCGGACACAGCCAAGCCTCAGGCGTCCAAGGTCCAACCAAATCGCCAGTTTGACACGGCTACGAGCGCAGCATCACATCAGCAGAAGATTGCGCGTGCGGTGTCGTGCCGTGCCCGTGGGCCGGCTGGAAGCGGTGCCCGGCCTGCGGGCCCAACAAGAAGGGCCTTTGCAAGGTCAGGGCCTGTTCTGCTGCTCGCAGGCCCCTGCTGCTCGGCTACAACCCTGCCGTGGCACGTAGGAGGGCGCAGAGGGAGAGCGCTGCCGCGCTGGCAGCGCGGGTCTTTTTTGCGGTCCGTGTGTCACGGACGATGCCGGTCCTCATACGTTGTGTGGGACACTGGACCGGTTTTGGGTGTGCTTGGGGTGATCTAGGGGTGGGTTAGTTAGGCTGGACCTGATGCAAAAAACCCGGCGCCAAACGCCTCTGGCGCCAAACGCCTCTGGCGTCGTGAAGGGACGTTCGTTGGTTTGGGTCTTTTTTGCGAAGCTGAGGCCTCTGGCTGTTCGCGCCATGGCTGAGTTGGGCGCTGTGCGCGTCCTCTCCGAGGCCGTGGGCGACAGCGACCTCGGCCGCCTCTGCGAGAGGCTGCTGCTGCTCGCAAGGGCGCCGCTCTCGTTGCTGCGTGGCCAGCTGGACGACGCAGCGCTCAGACTCCAGCTCCCGATGCTGGACGAGCTGCTTCGCGAGCTGGCGCGGTTGACCTCGCCGTACGCGGACCAGCAGAATCGGCCGATGCTTACCATCCTCGCGCAGAAGCAGGCCGAGATGCAGGCGCCTGCCGAGATGCAGCGCGCTGCCCCTCTCCTGCTCGAGCCCTGCCCAGCCATGATACCGCCTCGTTCTTTGCGCTCAGGGAGGCCTTCACCACCTGGCGTATCTGTGGCACCAGCAGTGCGTTGGAGCCGGCGAGGTTCTTGGCGCTGCGCGGCAGCTCTTTGCCAATCTATTGATAAATGCCGCCAACGTTGTGGTGTGCATCTGCGCCGCCGCCGCCGCTGCGCCCACCGCCGCTCTACAGCCGCCCGCCGCGGCGCCGCCGTCCGCCGCGGCGCCGCGGCCCACGGCGGCGCCGCCACCCGCCAGCGGCGCCGCGGCGGCGCCGCCGCCTGCCGCGGCGCCGCCGCCCGCCGCGCCGCCGCCGCCCGCCGCGCTGCCGCCGCCCGCCGCGGCGCCATCGCCCGCTGCGGCGCGTGCCTCTTTCAGCGTCCGGACGGCAGCGGTGGTGGCGGACCAGAGCTCGGGGCGCAATGCGTCAAGCCAATGGCGCGACGCACGCGCCGCGACGCCTGAGCCCAAGCGGTCTCGGTGCGAGCCGACTCGAAGCAATTCGAGTTTTTAGATTGGAGGACCTCGCATGATCGTGCGGCTCCAATGGGAAGAGGGGGCGACGGAGGGCCGCCCTTGGATGCAGAGGTCGAAAGGCGTATGCGGCTGCACGTCGAGACTCTGCGCAATGATGATATAACCAGTAAAGCGGCGGATGATGCGGCGCATGCTCTTTGGCGGTATCCATATTTGGGCAGGATTAGCGGCGCCATGGAGGCGCTGCGTTGGCATGAGTGCAGGAAGAGGCCTTCGGTGGCGGAGCAGGCCGCGGCTCGCTTGCGGCCTCTCATCCCGGCGCTCGAGCGTCGCCCGAGGAGTTTGCCGCCTTGCTGCGTAGGCGCGGGCGAGGGAGGCGGGGGAGGCGCACGAGCGCGCGGACGCGCACAAGGCGGCGCAGGCGCGGGAGCAGGCGTGCGCGCGGGAGCAGGCTGCGGTCCGGCTCCAGGCCCAGGCCGCCGCGGAGCAGGACGCGGCTCGCTTGCGGCCTCTCATCGCAGCGCTCGAGCGGGAGACGACGGCAGATCCGATGAGCGATGCGGCGAAGGCAGCGGCGGCGGAGCTACGGGACAGCAGAGTTGCGAGCCGTGGTTTGGGGTCTATCCACAGATGGGGCGCACAGGGCGCCGCGCGCGAGGCGCTGCTCGAGGTCTCGACGAGACGCCGAGAGGTGCTACTCCGACACACAAAGGCGTCTCTGCGCGCCGTCTCTGCGCAGGAGGATGCTCGCTTGCGGCGTCTCTGCGCGGCGCTCGACAACGAGGACCCGGAGAGCGATGCGGCGGAGGCAGCGGCGGCGGAGCTGCGGAGGAAGCGGAGGAGGTTGCCGAGGAGGAAGTTGAGGGAGAGCGACTCCCAGCGGCTCACCAGCCGAGCGGCCTCCGACTTGCGGCTCGTCATCCGAGCAGCTCTCGATCGCCACTGCGAGGCGGCCGTGACAGCACGTCAAAACCACCTCGAGGCGGACTACCTGACGGCGCTTGTGGTGGAGCTGGAGCAGGCCTCGGCTGACGCTGAAGCTTACCGGGAGTTGCGCTCTGCGCTTCCGGCTGCGCCCTTCCCCGCGCACTTGGCTGCAGTTTGTGAGCGTGCATGGCGAGCACTGGATTCGTGTCCGCTTTCGACACGCCGCCTCTGGCAGGCAGGCCAAGAGGCGCCGGGAACGGCTTCTTTGGTGCAGGAGAAACCGGAGGGGTCGGCGCCAGGGCTGCCGGAGGAGAGCGAGGTGCCGACGGCGGAGGCAAGCGAGGTGCTTGCCGAGGCGGCTGCAGACCTGGCGGCGAGGGTGCAGCTGAGCGGCGCGCCTGCAGATTTGGCAGCGAGGGTGCGGCTGAGCGGCGCGCCGCCGCTGCCGCTGCTGCGACGGAGCGAGGCGCCGCCGCTACCCCCAGCCCCGCTGCCGTCGCTTGCAGACGGCGAGGGGGAGGGGGGGGAGACAACGGGGCGGGGCACCACTCGATGGTCAGGCTTCTACGAGGAGTCGGACTCGGAGTCCGAGTCCGAGTCCGAGTCCGCGTCCGACTCCGACTCCGGCTCCGACTCCGACTCCGAGGATGTGTGCGCGGCCCACCGCGCTGAGGTCAAGTCCTTTCTCCAATTGATGGCCAACGTGGAAACGCACCTACCTGAAGACTACACGATCGACCAAGAGCTGGTCATCGTGCACTGCCGGATGGGCCGGTCGTGCTCTGTCCTCTCCGGCGGAGGGTGGGCCGCTTCGCGCGTCCCAGATCTTGCGAGTTCGCCGTTTGAGGACGCGCTGGCCGCTCTGACTGCAAAGCAGCTCAAGCTCGGACGTTCATACGTCAAGACGCTGCCCTGTCTGGCCGCCCGAGAGCGCATCTGGCGCGAGGGCGTGTCCTATGCAGAGGTTCTCACGTGCGGATTGGCGCCTGAGTACCAGCTCAGCCGGCTGGAGGTGGCGGACCTGCTCCGCCAACCTTTGTACCGCAACGGCTCTACGCCGGGAATATCGGAGGCCTTCACTGGCTTTTTCACCAGCTCCATCTTCAGGCCTGCGTACTATTTCGGCCGCCTTCGTAAGGCGCAGAAGATGGTGCCGCGGTCGACCCGGCGTCTCGTCGCGGCGCTTGGGCGTGCAGGCTTCCGCACCGCAGGCGCCAAGCTCGCCGTCACGTATGGGCCTTCTCCGCACGCGGACGCGGCGCAGGCGACGACGTGCTCAAAGGAGCTGGGGCCGCTGGCGGCGCGGCTCGTGATCAAGGCCGTGGGCGACAGCGACGGCTGCACGGCCGAGTTCCACTCGGGGAAATGGGAAGGGGGGGATGCCTGCAGCCTCCGGCCGTTGCCGCGCGCGGAGTGCTTGCTACTCCCGGCGGCAGCAGTTGCTCCAAATCCGGCGAGGCTCAGTGGGCAGGGCCGGCGCCCTGCGCCATGGCATTCGGCGTATGCGACGCCGCAGCGCCCTGGCGTATCGCTCATCATTGATATCTACTATCCGCCCTCCGGGGTGCCGGCGGCAGGCGCCACGACGCTGCCGAAGCTACAGGCGACGCTCACAGGCTCGCTGCACGCGCAGCCGGGCTGGGTCCCACCGGCTGAGGCAGCGCTGAGCCCCGGGCTGCTGGCCTCCCTCGCGAAGGAGGCCGGCCAGCGTAGCCAGCCGCTGCGGTAGCAGTGAGGAGCGTGGCCTCTCTGCATGATTGTGCGAAGAGACAGCAGACTCGAGACGCTGTGTGTGTGTGGCGTTGCAGGGAGGGTTGGGGTGGGGGTTATGAAGAAGGAGTGCGAGAGGGGGCGAAGGACCCGTGGGGCGGGTACCGGCAATTCTGGCACGCGGGCGCCGGCGAGCGGCGTGCACCTGAAGCACTTGCGCAGCGAGAATTCTTTTTCCGTCCCCGTTTTAGTGTCGTGCGAGAGAGAGTTTGTTGTAAAATTCTTTTCCGGGGTACCTGTGTTAGTGCCAGTGCGCGCCAGTCCCGTGCCTAGATCTAACATCATGGGCCTCTATATGACCGCGTGCTCTGTTTAAAAAACCACTCGGTCTCGCTGTGTCACACACTTCTCTATACGCCTAACGCGTCCTCGGCCACCAAAAAGCTGTGGGAGAACTCGTACTTGTGCACTGACTCGGCCATGTTACCTTCCCCGCCCGGACGCCCAGTTTGAGGCCTGTTATCGTTCGTAGCCGAAGCTCCCGTGATCTCCAACTAGGACGTACGAGTACCCTCTCTCTATAAGTTGACGGATGACGCGGCGCGACCCAAGCCATGTCGCGGATGGACCGTGGCGCGCTTCACAGCCGTACTTGCGGTCGTTGCCATGCGATGCCCTACGCTCCAAACAAACTCGTCCTACCGCTCTGACCCGCACCTGCACCTCCACCATGGTGCCGAGCGGGTGTGGCACAGCGGGGCCACAGGCGGGCGGAGCGGCCGGTAAACCCTGCTACCCGTTCGCTCGAAGAGGCGCGCGCGGCCCTCACACCCACGGATGGACCCTCGCGACTTGTCTCGCGCGTCAAGCTCGTACCCGCCCGCAAGTCACTGCTGGCTTACCGCCAGCCAGAAGCGTCACGATGGCGCCGCATTGCACGTCAGGCAGCCAAGACGCCGCTCGTACCTGAATGTTCAGAGCTGCGTCACTCATGTCTGTCGAGTACGCGACGGCAATACGCGAACGGGCATGCTCCAGGGCAGATAAATTGCGTGCGAGGGTGCATGCCACCACCCGCCACACCTACCTCTTGCGCCCGTTGCCCCCCAAACCCATTGCAGCAGCACAGGCGAGATGCAGCGCGCAGCCCGTAATCTCGTCCTGGACGCCTTGCTACAAGTGTGCTGACGGGCTGCGACCGAGAGGTCACCCTCACGCTCGACTTTGAGCCGAGCCCACCAGCCCGTCCTGGTGCCGCAGTGATCTGGTGGGTAATCTCAATCTCCCGCTCGCCGAGGCGACACCTCGCCGGCTAACAAAATGCTGTCTGTGGGTGTCAATTCCTCATCATACACCTAGAGGAGGCGGATCTCTGAGCGTTCGCGCGCAGCATTGTCGATGCACCTCTCTCTAGCTATCTATCTGGGCCGGGCACGGTGCTCTTGGGCATGAGAGGTGAGTTTTCCGCTCGCTGGTGCTGCGTCGTCGGGCGACCAGCGTCGTAATCACTCGTGTTGAAAATTGTTTTTAACCAAGAGAAGCTCAGATAAAATCGTGTTGTTTTCTTTTTTCTTGCCGCGAAGCCAGCTCGGTACTCGCGCCTCTCTTGTCACGTGCCCGTCGCTGCCCGTCGCTGATGGTTGCAAGACGCGACGCGCATGAGCAGACGCCACCGTGCGAGAGGCACAGCAGCGGCACCGGCTGGTCGCACACGTGGCGCTGCAGCGGCAGCTGCACCGACACCAGCACCGGTCTCCCCCAGTGCGGACGTCCTAGACTGGGTAGGGCCTCTCGACACACGCGACTCTCCTGCTCTGATAAGCAACCGTGAGCTCGAGGCCTCTCTTTGCCGCGCCAAGTGCGGCAGGTGTGATGAGCGGAACTGTCCCGGGGCGCGAGACCCGGCCGGTAAAGGGGACGGCTGCACCGAATTCTCCCGTTCGCGTGGGGACCACGCCGATGCGCGTCAGCCTTCCGCTGCGCAGCTCGCTGTCCTGCGCCGCCCGGCAGTGTCGCTGGTCGCGCCCGGCCGGATTGAGAAGAAGAAGAGGCGGCGGGGCGGTCGAGGCAAGCGGGGCCGGCAGGCTGGCGAGGAGCCCCCGAGCCCTCAGCCGCGCCGCAGCCGCCGCGGGGGAGGGGTGCAGTAGAAGAGAGTAATTGGCACCTGCAGTTGTAAGTACGTGTTGCCATGCACATTTTGCAGCTGCTGCGAATGAAGGACCAGAGGGAGTGGCTGATAGCGGGTGTTGTGTGTGTCTCGCCCCGCAGCCACGAGAGGCCGGAGAGCCACCACAGCAGCGCACACCACAGCAGCGCACTTCTGCCACACAGCGCCGGTTGATGCACTCTGCGTACGCAACCGCTGCCGGCTATCGCCTACGGAGGCATTGCACGCCCTGTCCGCTACGCGATGGCGAGGCAAGCCATCGACGGCATCAGAGGGCGAGGCAATGGATGGCACATCTCACCGCCTCGGAGTCAGCGCCATGGGCGGAACTAACATGTCAGGCTGTAGACCGTGAGTCGCAAGCTCTGCTCTGCTCTCATAGATAGTTGATGGACAATCGGCATAGCGGACGAGCCTCCCCACTCTTCTGGTGTGTTGTGGTCCGCCGGCTCTTCTGGTGTGTTGTGGTGCGACGACCGAGTGCTGCTCGCTCGAGGCCGCCGCCCTTTGCACGCGGCGCTGAGGCGTGATGAGGACGCATGCGGGTGGCGCACGACACTCGGCGGCCATCGGGAGGCGCCAGCTCGGCGGTGGTGGCGGCCCGTGGCCGCAACGTAGTGGTGTGGCTGAGCCAGCTCCGGGACGTTCGTTTCGATAATTATGAACGAGTTATTAGTCCAGAAACATAGCCAAAATCCTCGGGTACGTCTGTAAGAGCTACATACACTGGAAAATCACACGGTATGATTAGAACATCGAACTGACCCAGCGTTGTGCTCCGCAGCGACGATCTTCTGCGCTGGATGATGCGGATTTTAATTTTTTTCTCAGCTTCGGCGGCGGCCTCTTCCTGCGAAGATAGGGTCGTCTTGCCGCAGGTGCCGCCTCGACGGCCGGCCGGCAGCCCGGCCTCGCACCGCCAGCGAGCGAGCCATGGTACTCTCAGCTTACTCGCCTCTTGCCTCTCGCCCACCGCAGACCTTCGCGGCGCATCATCGCGAGATGGCGGCCAAGTACAAGTCGGTCACTGCTCGCGAAAAGCAACGCGTTTCCCGCTTCAGCGCCTCCAAAGCGCCGTCGACGCCGCCGCCTAGGCAGGCCGCCAAGACCAAGGCACAAACCGGACGAGCGCCCTTGCAGCCGACAACGCGGCCGCCGCCGGCACTTGCGGCGGCAGGTGCGCCCAGCAAGCCGAAGCCGGCGTCGTCTGCGGACGTCAAGACGCACGGCGGGCACGGCGGAGGGAAGGAGAACGGAAGCTCCAACTTCAACCCCGACAAGTACAAGCGGTCGCCCTGCGACAGGCTCGCCTGCCCTCGCTCGCGTCACCCCTGTCGCCATCACCTCGCGTCGCCCTGTCGCCCTCGCCTGTCCTTGACGTCACTCGATGGACGCCCGCAGGTGGAAGGCCGGCCAGTGCTCCAAAGGCGACATGTGCTGGTGAGCGCTGCCCGCTCTTGTGTGTGTATCCAGTACTCGCCCCGATCGCCCCCCTCGCTCACTCACGCGACAGCTCGCGACCGTGTGCACCGCAGGTTCAGGCACGGAGCACAGGACACGGCGACCGAGGCGCCGTCCTTCGTTCTGATGATGCATGTCGAGGAGGGGCTGTCAAAGCCCCCTCTCATCCGCAAGGGTGCCGCTACCCGCTCCGACCCCGCGTACAGCGAGTGCCACCTGTGCGTCGGGCCCGCCTCAAACGACTGCGCGGTCGATTCTGGTGAGTCGAAGTCAACGGACAGCCCGGCCAGCCCCCGCAGCCCGGTGACCGTGATGGAGCTCAGCCTCGAGCCGCCGCAGTTCCAGCCCGACCGAGGCCTCGTCCTCGACGCAGCGCCCCTCGCTTTCCCTCCCGAGCCACTTCGTGCGACCCCAAGCGCATGGGCGTGGGGTGGCTCGCCCTACTTTGTCTTTCAGCCCTCACCGCCGCCGACGTCGTCGCCTCCACAGGACCTCCCCTGGCCCTGGCAGTGGTTCAGCGGCGGCGCAAAGGCGGCGCCTCCGATCTGGGCGCTCCTGGCCGTCTCCGAGCTCCCTCCGGTGGCGTCAATGTCGATCCCACTCTCGCTAATGGCGACACCGACCGACGGCGCATCCGCATGCTAAACGGCTAAAGACGGCGTCGCGGCTTCCTCACGCGTCGTTAAACCGAGCGCGCACACGCAGGGTCGAACCCCACACTTCATAAGCTGCTCACCTCAACACCTTGGGTGCAATCCCTCTTACCCTACCCCCGGTGCCGGTGTGGGCGCTGGCCGGAGTATTTAGGTAGAGGTACAGTAAGGTACAGACATGGGCCACTTACCTAAGGTGGAGGTACATGACACCGCGCGCTACCTCGGTAAAGGTACGGGTGAGGTATGGGGGGCGCCTCGCCGGACACACGCTCGCCCCTCCCGACGGCCCCGCCCGACACGCGCTACTCACTCATGCAGCATATGGCGTGTTCTGGAGAACACCGGCGCGCTGGAGCAGTGACATGTCGACGTCACGGAGTGGGTCGGCGGAGGGTGGGGGTCGGCGGCCTGGCCGAGCCCGAGGATGGCGCAGCCGAAGCGGCAGCGTCGGAGCTCGATGGGTCCGGCGAGGTGGAGGACGGTGCAGCCGAGGGGGCGGAGACGTTGCCGTGCTTCAGCATGTAGCGCGCGCGATGATCGCCTCCTCGGTAGGCCGCGAGCACAGGTACTCCTAGTTGTTGTGCACCTTGACGATCTGCCGCAGGCTGCGGGAAGTGCTTGCCCGGGACGTCTCCACCTTGACGGCCCTCGATCGAGACTGTCAGCGGGCCCGGGTACTGCTTGATCACGTCCATGCCCATGGTCTGGAGCGTCGTGTTCTGCGTGGAGGAGGGCTTCTTGGCTCTGGCGTCATGAGAGCTGAGGCTGTTCGTTTCGCGCGACGGGCGGTGCACACCTTATTCGCGCGCACCGCCGGTGTGAACGTCTCGAGAGTACCCCAGGTACCGGTGTGGACATGTGGAGGGTACCTCGGTATAAGGTGCGCTAAGGTATAGCACTCGCTCACACACCTAGGTAGAGGGTGTGGGCGCTGCGCGCCTACCTCTGTGTCGGTACAAGGTGTACACCTGCACCTAATGAAGTGTGGGTCACCCCCCCCCACCCCCCCAACACACACAGGGTCGCAGGGCGTTTTCGTGCGGAGAATTGCCAGCCAAGCAGAAAGAAGGGAAGGGGCTCACTACGCCAGCAAGAGAATTTTCAATCGAATTTTCACAGATAGGTTATCAGAAACAAGAAGTTCACATCGCAGTTCGCAGACAGTGAGGGTGTGAGAGCAGAGGCGGACCTAAGGGAAGGTCCTACATCTCTTTACCACCCCTGACCGCAGGAGTTATCGGCGCGTCGGCGTCCGGCGGTGGCTGATGCTCGGCGAGCACGGCTTGGAGCGGTGTACGATTCAGGACCCCTCAGAACGGGGTCTACGAGGAGGGGGGACTTTGGTTGGTCACGATCGGGACAGATGGCAGCATGCAAGCTGACACCCTCGATAATTCCTGTTTTGATAGTTGAACCCCTCTTCAATGCAATCACCAGGAGTGATAAAACTCAATTAATGAGAGCCGCCCGCGGCATACCAAATCTGTACCGAATATTCCATCAGTGGTACCCACCCAACCATGCCCTTCACTCTCACAGTGAAGCAAGACAGGCCGTGTGGGGTGTGGGTGTCACGAGGACAGACGTCCACGAAGACGGTGGACGGACGCAAACTCCTTATCCGATTCACACTCACGGCTGTCCTACTGGTCATATAAAAAGTCGGCCGTCCGCGAGCCCCCAGCTCGCCGACGGCGAGAGAGATGCCACGAGGGGTCGCGGTGGCGTCCATCGCCAGGCTCCCTAGCTCAACCGACGACCCTCGTGCCTCGGGATCGACGGCCGATCGTCATTCGCCCTCGGCAGCCTGGTGCTTGCCAACCGACCCCGCCCTGGCCTGGGGAGCTCGCTGGGGAGTCGGACGGACCCGTGGCGTACCCGAAAGAGCCCGCAATGGAGGTCTAGAAAGCCAGCACCGTCGCAGTTCAAGACCCTAAAGCAGGTGCCGAGCGAGTCTTGGCCGGAGGATGGAGTAGTCGTCCGAGGAGTCGTCGGTCGGTCGCGGTGGTCGGGCGGCCCGGCGATCATCGTCGCGCGCGCCTGGCGCGCGAGAGGGACCGACCTGGTAGTCGTCGTGCTCGAGCGACGGGAAGGTAGTGTGCCATTCAAACGTAACTGCATGTGCATGTGCATGTGGAAAGCGGGAGTGTCACCAGAGTCGCAGTACACACACGCACACACGCAAGCGGGGAGGAATTCTCTTTTCTCGTGCGGCACTCGGATATACCAAGGCCTCCTCGGAAGCACGCTCTGCGCTCGGCGCGGCGCAAGCTGTGCGGTCGAAGCAAATTTTCATAGGGCCACTGCTGCCGCGCCTCGATCGCCCGCCTCACTCCGCCTTGTCGTGGTTGGCAGCCCCAAAGCCGGGCCCGACCATCACGTACCAAGACTCCGGCTTCTCCTCGTCCTGTCCTTCGGCGCCCTCCTCGTCTTCGCCGCCGCCGAGCGCCGCCGACGCGGCCTTGATGGCGCCACGGAGGTCGCCGCCGCCGCCGACAAAGGCGGGCAGCAGGATGCCTGTCCGCGTGCGTAAGCGCGTCGGTAAGGGTGAGCAAAGAGGCGAAGCAAGGGGCGGCGCGGGGGGAGGGCCGGGCGCACCCCATGGCTGCTCGGTCCCGACGGGCGGTGGGGACGAGGGAGCCACGCCCGCGCCGCCGCCGAGGTCGACGCCGCCGTCGGGCGTGACGCTCACGCCGCCCGCCTTTGGCGGGGGTGGGGGGGGGGGTGACCGGGTTGGAGTCAGCCTCCTCCGTTCTCGCAAAGTAAGAGTGTGGGAGGGAGGCTAGCGGCGTTGGGCATGGCGGTGAGAGAATAGTAGCGTGGGCGCTTGGCGGCCTTGACTCCGGATGTGCCCACGGACACCCCGTTGACGGCGATGGCGTCCATCCCAACGTGGACATCTCCTGTGTCGACTGCCGGCGCGCCCTTCTGTGCGGCCTGACCGTGGCATGCTGCCTCCGGCGTCACGCCAAACTTGGCGACAAACTTGTCCCAGTCCTGCGACGCGGTGTTTGTAGCTGCGTAGTGGAGGAGGGAGCTGAAGCGCTGGCGTGGGCTAGACTGGACGAGGGAAGCGAAGCGCAGGCGTGGGTATACTCACGAACTGATGACCAAACGGCGGTGAATATAGCGGCGTGCGGGCCTGGTGAGCGAGGTTGCAGGGGTCCTCGAGTTTCTTACTGTCTTCGCCAAACACGATGGCCCCCGGGCCAACCATGATGTAGGCGTTGCGCGAGCGAGTCTCACCACCCACTGCCGCCGGGGCGCCAACACTGGATGCCGCCGGGGCGCCAACACTGGAAGTGACAGCGAGCAAGCCGAGTGCGAGGCACAAAGCGAGGAGGCCGAGGCCGAGAGCCGAACGGTGGTCGCTGCGGAGTTGTGATGATGAGGAGGGGGCAGGGAATGCGATCATTTTGGCCGGTGCCAGGCGCTGCTAGGACCTTGGAGAGGACTTGCAGACCGCGGCGGAAGGTGATGACCTGGAGGAGCCAACCCGCGGTTTCACACCCCCTACCCTGCCGTCGTGCCAAGGCCGTCTGACCCACCGCAAGTCAAGGTGCATGCCATAACTCCGCCGTTTCCGAATTATCCTATTACTTATACGACTAGTCAATAGTTCGGCCCCGCCCGCGAGCCCCCTGCTCGCCAGCGGCGAGAGACGCACTCGATCGAGCGAGGAGGAGACGCACCAACGAACGAGGGAGGGCCGTACAGAAGTAGGCATTTGATTTCCCCTCCAGCCCGGAGTTCGGAGGCGAATCGCCTTCTCCTCATCGACAGCTCGGCGGCGGGTGTGGGCGAAAGTCCCGGGTTAGCGCTTGCTTGGTGGTGCGCCTCGTTATAATCGTTCCGTGTCAACTCGGACACGTCCGCCGGCGTGTCGTCAGAGAGAGAGAGAGAGATTTTTAGCAATACCAAACAACTCTAACACTCACACATCATTTGTTTTGTCGTCGGGAAATAGCGTGCTATTCATAAATAAATAAATAGAGCAGTATCAAGCCCTGGACCCTGGTGGGATTAGGGCAGCAACCCGACGGGCAGACCCCCCGCCCCGCTCGGAGGGCGTGCACAGCACACAGACTTATCTAGGCACTGCACGGCTCCTCGGGATTTCTGGGGAGCTGGGACGTGTGTGTGCGTGCGTGCGTGCGTAGGTAGGTAGGTAGAAAGGTGAAGAACAGTCAGGCTCGGACTGGACACCAGCGCGGTATGGGTGGACGCGGGACAGATGATGAGGACGACACGCACGAGCGACACACAGACACAAACAAGCTCACAAGACACACAGCCAGCGTGGCTGCCACACACCCTGAGTTGGCGTACACATAACTCAGGGCCACATCCTCCCTGTCGCCCCCCCCAGCACTCCAAGGTGCCAAAGGAACAAACAAGGGCACAACAAACAACAGACGACAGGAAGTAACATGTGAGACTAGAGCAAGGCTTGCTCCGCCTCTAACCGTGTGTGGGGTCATGTGAGGTGTCTATGGACGCCTTCCTCACAGGCTAGCTGCCTACTGCTAGCCCTATCTCGCACTCACGGGCAGTGACAATTCAATGTGTGGGTGTTTGCGAGCAGAAGCGCGTGTGCTAATTCTAGGCCGCACGTCGTGGCACTATGACGAAGTTAGACGTGCGGCCGCAGCGCGCCCGCCGCAGGCTCGGCGGTGCGCGCGTGTTAGCGAGAAAGTTGCGGGTAGAGCCATGCCCGACTTTTCGAAGGCGAGGCCTCTGCGACGAGTGCCAGCCGCGCTGCGGAGCCACGCCCTTCGAGCCGCGTCCCATCGGCACTGTCTCTGAGTGTGTCCCGCCTTGGCGGCACACACTCTCGACGAGGACAGTCCGGCCTACGGGAACGTGTCGCGCGCCGGCGACGGTTGCGGCGTGGTGGTTGTGTACGAAGCGCAAATGGCACGACCACCGCCCTGCATCGCAGACCGGGCAAGGAGGGGCCTGCTCGCGTTCCGCGAGGAACAGGAGGCCTCTCCCCCTCCCCCGGCCTGAGCAGCTACGGGTGGAAGGCAGCCCCTCGAGTCGAGGGCGGCGCGACCATTGCCGAGCAACCAACAGCCAAAGACCTGGGCGTCTGCCGATGGTCGCGCCGCCCCGCTCAGCGTCGCCCGCCGCCGCGCCGCGCCGCCGCCCGATGATTATTAATTAATAATTAATAAGTAATAAGTAATGACCCCACCCGCCGCCGCGCCGCCCCGCCCAGCGTCGCCCGCTGCCTCGCCGCGCCGCCGCCTCGCGCCGCCCGCCGCCGCGCTGCGCCGCGGCCCGATGATTAATAATTAATAATTATTACCCGATCATTAATAATGTGTGTGTGTGTGTGTGCTGGTGTGTGTGTTTGTTTGCGCGATGGCAGGGAAGGGCAGGGCAGCCGCGAGCCGCAAGTGGCGTCGGCGACGCAGCTAGGACCGACGATGGTGACGCACAAAGCGCAGCGTGCGCGGTAGCAGCGCCGACCACGGCCCCGCGCCGTATCAGCGGCGCTCTGAGTGAGTCAGGCTGCGCTGCACAGCCTGCTGACCACGCTCCCGACGAGCGGCGCGCGACGCGGGCCCGCCGCAGGCGACGCGGCGGCGAGCCGACGCGCATGTCGTAGGCGTAGGCAGCGCTGGCGAAGCGAGGCGGCCGGCGCCGGCCCCCGGAGGCGGTTGCAGCGAGAGAAGCGAGGCAGAAGACACTGTTGAAAGGGTGGTGAGCAGCCCGCCGTCGAGCGGCGCGCCGCGCAAGCCCGCTGCCGGCGACCCGACCGGAGAGCTCGTAGGCATGGTACTCTGAGCGCGCCATCGCGCCCGATACGGCCCGCCCTGGCCCTGCGGACCTTCCCAGAGCTTGGCGATGCTGTACAGAATGCCGAGAGGATACTGGGCATGCTGCCGTCGAGCGACGAGCCATGCTGGCTCGTCGCCGGCGGCGAGCTCGAAGACCCGCGCCGAGGCCCGAGCTTCGCCGAGCCTGGCGGGCCCGCCCGCACGCCCGCGGCCGCAGGCAAGCAAGGATGGCGAGCTTGCTGGCGTCTCTAGCCAGCGCTCACACGCCAAAAGGCACCTTGCAGCGCGCGAGACGTGACCAAAGCGGCACGTCTCGGCGCCGCGAGAGCAGCCGGTCGACGTCGGCACCAAGCGCGCGGCCGCCGGGCGCCTCCGAACCGACAGGGGCGCCGCGGCAGTAGAGAGCCCTCTACCGCCATACCGTTTTTATGGCGGGGGCTAACCTGCGTGCGTGCTGTGTGTGCCTGTGTGTGTGTGTGTGTGTGTGTGTGTGTGTGTGTGTGTGTGCCTGTGTGTGTGTGTGTGTGTGTGTGTGTGTGTGTGTGTGTGTGTGTGTGTGTGTGTGTGTGTGTGTGTGTGTGTGTGTGTGTGTGTGTGTGTGTGTGTGTGTGTGTGTGTGTGTGTGTGTGTGTGTGTGTGTGCTCGCTCGCTCGCTCGCGGGCCGAGAGAAATTCTTTTCGCGGCACTCCTCTCATGAGGCCACTGCTGCTGCTCGCCTCGATCGCGGCCGCCTCCGCGCTCGTGGTGGCTCCGTCATCACGCTGGAGCGCAAATCCGCCACTCCGCACCGCGCCGGTGCGGAGCCGCCGCTGCTGCAGTGCCGTCTCAATGCAGTACGACGACGGCACCACGCCGCGGCAGGGCGGGCAGTACGATGTCTCTGCGCCGCAGTTCGACGTGCTCTCGCTCCGCAGCTTCCGCAGAGACACGATCCTCCAATACGATGCCACCAACCAGAGCGAGCCGCTCCGCATCGCGCTCTGCCTCCTCGGCATCCTCTTCAGCCTCTGCGTGCCGACGCTCTTTGAGGGCACCGACGCGGCCACGGTCAACGTGGCGGCCGTCGCGGGCACGGCCATCTCGGGCACCCTCTTTGTCCGCAACCGCTCCGCCCGCTCCGCCCGCATGGCCAAGATTGACAACGAGTATGCAATGGGCGACCTGCGCGCCACCTACCGCGGCGTGCGCAGCAGCCGGCTCTCCGAGCTGCGCAACAAGCGGCGCGTCGTCGTCCTCTTTGGGCCGCGCGACAAGATCCAGCGCCGCGTCGCAGAGGCGCGCGTGTACCGCCGCCGGCTCGTCGCCGCCGACGCTGTCGTCGTCCCCGTCTACACTGACGGCGGCGGCGCGTCTGCCGCCGATCCGGTTGGCGAGGCCGAGTCGCGCTGGCTCTGGGCGGCGGCGGAGCCGGAGGCGTGGCGGTCCTACTTCGAGGCGCTGCTCGGCGGGCGTGGCCTCAGCCTCGGCGACGAGGGCGCGTGGGTCGGCCTCAACTACAAGGGCCGCTCGTTCGGGTCCGCCAAGGGCGCGCCGCGGTGCGCGCCGCGAGGCGGAGCCCCGCCGCCCCCGACCCCGCCCCACCTGACGCGCGGCGGCCCCCTCCCCTCCCTCCGCAGCTGGGACGAGATCCTCGGCACCGCGCTCCAGCCCTCGGGCGACGGCTTTGGAGAGCTCGCCGAGGTGAGGGGCGACGCGGCAGAGGCGGCGAGGGAGGCGGCCGCCGCAGCCACGGGCTTTGCCGGCGCTCCCGCGAGCGACGCCGCCGCCGTCAAAGGGCTCCCGGGCCCCGGCCCTTCCCCGGCGGCCGGCCCGCCCCTCCCCCCCCCCGCCGCCGCCCGCGCGTCGCTCTCCCGGCCCTCGCCGCGGCACGCTCGCCCGCTCGCCGGACCCCCGCGCCCCCACGCGCAGGCGGCGGAGGCGGCCGCCGCGTCGGTGCTCGGGGCGCAGCAGGCCGTCGACGCGGCGCCGCTCGGTGACATGGACATGTGCAGGACACGTCGATCGACATGTCCCTGACGCGTCCCGTAGGCCTTCTACGCGGCGCTGCTCGGCGGCGACGCGACGGCTGTCGCGGCGCTGTGGACCGCCGATGGGGACGAGGCCGTCTCGGACGCGGTGGCGTCGGGCGCGCGCGTCGAGCCGTGGGAGGCCGGCTCGAACGCCTTCCCTCCGCCCGGGATGCGGCCGACTGATTGCGACGTCCTCGTGCTGGGCGAGGGCGACGCGATGACGACGGCGATCGAGCGGCCGGCGGAGGGCGGCACGCTCCTCGCGAGCCAGCGCTGGCGCCGGGTCGACGGGCGGTGGCGCCTCGCCACGCACCGCTACATCCCGTGGAGCGCCGACGGCGCCACCGCCGTCGCGACGCTGCGCTGCGACCGGCGCGGCTGCGTGCTGCTCGGCCGCGAGATCAACACGCGCGAGGTGGTGCAGCGCGGCGCGGTGCTGATGGACAAGTTTGGGTGAGGAGTCAGCTGCGCGCGGGGGCGGGGCAGCGGATCAGCGCGACCCGCGGTGCAGCGCCTTCGCGCAAGCGGGTGTGGGAGCTGGGAGGCGTACGCAAGAGGGTGTAGGCCCAGTTGCGGCCGCGTCGACTCGAGGAGAGCAGCTCTAGGAGGGTACGGGGTGTACCCTACCAAACTACGTACTACCATTCTATGGGCCGTGACCGGTGGCCCGTGCGCCGTGGGCCGGCCTCGCGCAGAGCACGCGTGCTCCGCGCCCCGAGGACGCCACAGCAGCGATGTCCCACGAGCCACGTCGGCGCTGTCCGACACCCACTCCTCCCGTCCGGGACATATCGGGACCCGCGGGCGACGTTCCAAGACACAAGAGCTGCCAGTTCGACCCGCTGCAAACGTCACTCTCGTCAGCAGCGCGGCCCGCGGGGTCAAGGCTCAAAAGTAGGTCGCTATCGTCGAGCACCCGACGGCTGCGGGCGCCGGATTTCTTTCTTCAGAATTGACCCTGGAGGCTGCAGCTGAAAAGTTCCGAGGGGACGATCCAGTCTGCCCCAGCTGCGGCGCGCGCGTAGGAGCCGCGTGGTCCGCCAACTTGCGGGCTGAGACGCGTGGTGGACCTGGTGGGCTGGTGGTGAGGGTACTTAGTACTGGATAGACCAAGTGAGAGGCGACCCTGCTCAGGGAATGACCCCGGAGACACAGTTACGCGCAACAAGAGCGTGTGAAAAAAAATGGGCAAATGAGCTCGATTCCAGCTCAGGTGTCGCCGCCTCCGTAGAGCGTTGCCGGCACGAACACAGGTGTCGCCGCCTCCGTAGAGCGTTGCCGGCACGAACACAGAGACATAGTGCGCACCCCGAACGCGCCCGGCGTTTTTCTTAACGACACCTCAATTCGCGCAGCTCCAGGTGTCGCCGCTCTCACATATCGCGATGCCGGGTTCCGGGTTCCCCAAGGTCCGTGTGAGCCTGAGCGGTGACGGCCACGCCGGCGGCGGGGACGGAGGCGGCGGTGGGGGGGGCGGGTACGGTGGCGGTACTGGCGGCCGCAACGCCTGGTGTGGAGTCTAAGGGGCGGCCCCTTGACCCTGGCACGATCTGTCTTGTCCTCCCCATGACATGACGGAGTGTCCCTGTAATGCGAGAGCGTTCGTTGTGTTCTTGTCCCTGTCCGGCGAAGTATTTCTTTCTCCAGAATTGAGCTTCAGCTCCAGTCGATCATGCGGTGGGGAGATGGTTTGGCGCCGACGGACCGCCCTCTCCACCACCCTCGCCCAGGGATCTACAACGCTGTCTTAAGGTCCGACAGGTTCGGCACCGGGGCACCGCCTCGGTATACAAAATGCGCCTAGATCACACATCCCAGGTACGCTTTCTTTCTTCAGAATTGACCTTCACCTCCACAAGGTCGCGACCGTCGGCTAATCATCGGAAGGCGAACAAGAGGAAGAACTCAGAGGAGAGGGGAGCCTCCTCCGGAGTGAGGATGAGGACCCCGCGCGAAGGAGCCCTGAGCGGTGACGGCGTGTGAGAGTGCGTGTCGTGTTCATGTCTGGTGTTCATTATAGCTCCGAGTAGAGGGGGCGTTCCGCTGCTAGGGGAAGCCCGGAGCGCGGAGCTAACCCTCGGAGACCCGTGTTTACTTTACGGCCCTTTCCCTGCGAACGCGCACCCCCGGGGCTAGGGCTCTCTAGCCCGTAACCCGATCCCGATCATCCGGCCCGCTGGGTGCGCTTCTTAGCTCCCCGGCCCTGGATGTGAGGTTGCCGACTGCACTCCAAGTGCTCCAAAAACTCCCTTTTACAGGCTGTTGCGCAACACTGCTCACTGGGCACGCACGGGAAGAATGCCGCCTCTGGTCGTGTGTCCCCAATACTCGAGGCGGTAGCGGTTTGGGTGACCCTGTCGGTCGCGTTGTGTCCCCGTTCCCTCTCCCCGACCGGTCCCCGACCCCAAGCTCAGGCACATTTGAACGGGGGAAGGAACGGTGCCTGAGCGCTGAGGGTCAATTCTGGACAAAGAAACGCGCCAACCGAGCGTGCCTCGGGTGATCTGTCTTGTCCTCCCCATGACATGACGGAGTGTCCATTGTAATGCGAGAGCGTTCGTTGTGTTCTTGTGGCCCGCACTTGGAGCACTTG
Source organism: Emiliania huxleyi CCMP1516 (assembly GCF_000372725.1). Taxonomy (NCBI): domain Eukaryota; phylum Haptophyta; order Isochrysidales; family Noelaerhabdaceae; genus Emiliania; species Emiliania huxleyi. The sequence continues at coordinate 878,899 of NW_005200784.1, read as the reverse complement.
GAGTGCAGTCAGCAGCCTCACATCCAGGGCAGGAGCACGCATTTCTTTCTCCAGAATTGACCTTCAGCTCAAGGCACACACGCGATGCCGACGCGGCGTTGCTGCCTCGCACCACCCGCGCGTCCCCTCCCGCGCCTCCCCTCGACGCGGCCTCCGGACGCCCTCGCTGCGAGCGCACGCTCCCGCTCTCCCGCCCGACGCCGCTGCCAGCCGCGCTGATCCGCTGCCGCCCTCTGCGCGCAGAAACCATGCTTTCCACCGTTGCTCTGGCTGTCCTCGACTCCGTCCAGGCCTTCTCGGCCCCGGCGATGCGCGCGCCGGCGCGCTCGTCCGCCGTGACCATGTTCTCGGAGGGCGACATCGGCGTCCTGCCGCCGCTGGGCGTGTACGACCCGCTCGGCCTGATTGAGACCCGCAACATGTACCGCTACGAGTGCATGGAGGTCAAGCACGGCCGCGCGGCCATGCTCGGCTTCCTCCACATCATCCTGATCCAGGCCGGCGCGCGCTTCCCCGGCTACCTCTCCCCCACCGCCGGCCTCAAGTTCGCGGACGTGCCGTCGGGCTGCTTTGCGTCGCTCGAGGCGCTCCCGACCGCGGGCTGGCTCCAGATCATGCTCACCACGTGCATGATGGAGACGGGCTACTTCATCTTCGAGTACCAGGGCTACGGCGCCCTCGACAAGGAGCCGGGTGACATTGGCGGCGAGGGGTGGATCCGCTACGACGACGCGTCCACCAAGACCTTCAAGCTCAACGTCGAGCGCCAGAACGGCCGCGCGGCCATGCTGGGCGTGACCGGCTGCCTGGTGCACGAGCTGCTCGGCGTCAACGCGCTCTACCCGACCGGCGGCCTCGGTGGCGAGGCGCCGCCGGCCATCTTCTAGATATGCCCGCGGCAGGGTTATGGCTAGGAGCGCAGCTGCAGGGGATGGCGGCGGGCGGCCGAGTCGGCCTCTCGCTCTCCATGCGCCGATTCGTGCGCACGTGAGTGTGAATTTTTCAAACTGAAAATGTAAGAAGATCACAGCTGAGCAAGCGAACCCAACGATAACGCGTAATAGCAAAAGGAAAGGCTCTGAGGAAAGAGCTAAGAGGTCAGGAATTCCCTATCCTTTCCGTGAGCAAGACCCAGAGCAGATTTCTTGCTAGGAATTCTTCCAATCCGGGTCGTGCTGCGGCGCCAGCACATTGTGAGCGCGCGACCAGCCGCTCAGCCCGTCAAAAGAGAGAGATCGTCTTCATCGTGAAGTTGTCATGTCATTCCCGCCCAGCGGCCTGCTCTTGGAGTGCGGCACCCGCCCCCCTCGTGCAGCAAACGACGCCGACCCGTCCTCGAAGTCGCACACAAACCCTCCAATCGGCACCAGGCCGTTGGCAACCATCGCCAGGTAGAGCACCACCAGCTTCGCCGGGATGGCAATCGGCTTCCCTCCGCTCCCATCCAACGGCAAATTGTGCCGCCAGCCGCACGACGGATAGAAGCACTGCACAAACGTAGCAAATGTGGCCAGCCACGACACAAACTGCGGGTAGTTCGACACAGCCTTTGCCGATAATTATGGCCATCATGCCCTGCGCTTCAGCGCCACGTCATTCACCAGCACCGCGTGCGCGTCCGTCACCGTGAGTGCGTCGGCGCCGCCCTTCTGGTACATCTCGATTGCTGACGCCGCCACCTTCTCCAGGCCATCCACAACCTGCGCGCCAGTGCCCGCGCCGGTCTGGGTCTTCCGCTGCTCGCGCCGCTGCACCATCTGCCGATCTTTGGACTCGCGTCTAGAAGCGAAGATGCTCTCGACCATGGATGAGGTGCCCTTCACCGGCGCTCCCGCGACCTCGTTCGCCCTGAGAGCCGCCTCGTCGAAGGCTCCCCGCTCCTTCGCGGCTTGCTGCGCCCGCACCACCTCCATCGCGTTCGCCGTCTGCGAGTTGAGCTTCGCCACCTTCGCCTTCTTCTCCCGCGCCGCCGCCGCCTCCCGGTCCTCGCGGCGGTCCGCCAGCGGGTTGTCGCCGGCGTCGGCAGCCACGATCATGGCCGTGACGGCCTCGCCTGCCATCTTCGATTCTCGGCGGTCGATCGCGCGTCCCACAAGTCGCCAAAAGTCGCCAAAAGCGGCGAGTCGCAATCACCCGCCCGCCGTCCCGGCGGTCCCGCAGCTCGCGCGAATCTCCCTCTTAACCCACCTCTAACATCACAATAGTGAATTCCTAAAGCGTGTCGCAAATTTAACCACGCGGGGCAAACTGTCTTCGGTTTCGTCGGTTCCAAGTGCACTAGGAACCCACGAAACCCGAAAAGAAAACGTGGACCACCTTGGAGTGTATCTTGAGTGTTGCTGAGAGAGATTTTTGAACGAGACCAACAAGAAATCTTCTTGTTGCTGTGGAGCGTCCAGTTCATTCAACACGCGCTCGGCGCTTGCGCGCTCGCGTCTGCTGGCGCCCCTTCGAAACCGCCTTGTTGAAAGGGGGGAAATGTGTGCGTCCCTGTACCCTGAGACGGTTGAGGTGGGGGTGGTTTTATTGCGCGTGCGAGAGTGGTCAGTGGAGACGAGCTAAATAAATAAATAAATAAAACGGACACCTCTACTAGGAGATGGGTAAAAAGGAATAGGTCCCCGCCCTGCGGTCTTTGTGCAGGGTTCTTTGTGGGTGTGGTCGGCGACTAGCCGGGGTCGTCCTCCCGATGCGCGATGGGGGACTAGCACTAGCCGTCTTCCACATGGTCCCCCGGGTCCCTGCTGCTCCTAATCTCGTCGTACATCCTCCTGCTGATCTCCGCAACATCCTGCTCCCTCCCTCTCGCCCTGCGCGTCTGCTCCGCCTCCCCGTCGTCCGCCCTGCGTCGTCTGGTGACGGGTCCTCCATAGTCGGTTGAGGTCGCCGCCCTCCTCGTGCCTCTTCCCAACGTTCCCTCGGCGGCCGATGCCGTCTGCTCCGGCTCCCCAGTCCCCGGTTCTGCCCTGCTCTCGTCTGCGCTAGCTTCTGTTTCGTCATCACTGATGCCCGTCCTCTTCTTTCTCCTCTTGTTGTATGCTTTGTACATCGCGTCGATTCCTTTTCGCGTGAGCACCACCCTGAAGCCCGCCCAGCAGCTGAACCGCTCCCTAAGTCGAAGGAGCATCATCAGTCTCACCCACTTCGCTCGCTGCCCACTGTCTCCGCTCCCTCCCGTTTGGGCCGCCGTCGCGGCCCTCGTTCGTCCCACTGGCTGTTGGCCCGTCCCCACGTTACCTCTGTTATCCCTCCTCCTCCGCGACTCCCTCAAGGCTGGCCGGGCCTCCTTCCACCCAGCGAAGAGCTTCCTCAGCCACTCAATGTGTTCCTCTCTCTTCATTATGCGCGCCGTAGCCTCATCATTGAGCTGGATCCACCTCTGCACCGCTCCCGTCGCCGCCTCGGCCACGACTTGCAAGTTCCTCGTGACCCCGGCGCCAAGGTCCCTCCGGCTCTTCTCCGAGAGGTCATCTACCAGTGCTGGCAACACCCCCCCGACTGCTGGAGACGAGCTAGTCTGATGTCTGAGAGATTTTTATTAACCAACAAGAAATCACGACTCTCACAGTGATTTGGGCTCGACAGCTTGTCAGCCCTCAGCCGAAGCTGGGGCCGGTCCCGTAGCCGAGAGAGCCCGCGCCGATGAGTTCGACGCGGTCGGGGGGGCCTGCGGAGAGGCCAGCGAGAAGGCGATCGCTGTACTTCATGGTGTCATCAAGTAACGGGCTGACAAGCCAGAGGTCGATACTCTGGACGACCCATAGGATGCCACGAATGCCTGAAGGAGAGGGAGGCGAGGCCAGAGGCAGGCTCAGCTGCTCTTGGGTGATCCCGCTTTGGTGGCTGAAGGACCCGATGGTCCTGTCACATTCGTGTTCCGAGTCGTAAGGGGTAGAAGAATTCGAGGTAGAATCGAGTCAGCACTTCCTCGACCCTCCCGTCGTGCCGCAGCCTCCGACGAGCTCTGCAACCGAGGAGAGTGAGGGTGCGCCTCCCCTCACTGCTGGCCTGGCTGCGCCCCGCCCCACAAAGCACCCCCTCGAGCATCTCTACAAGAAAAGTACAAGGTCTCTTGCCCGCAACCCGATGCCAATCATCCGGCCCGCTGGGTGCGCTTCTTAGCTCCCCGGCCCTGGATGTGCGGTTAATGACTGCACTCCAAGTGCTCCAAGTCAAAGCGCGACCTTCTCCAAGTCGTCAACGCGCCCGGCGGCTCCGGCAAGACTTTAGCCTTGGCCACCCTCCTTGCGGAGCAGGAGGAGATCCGCTCTCTGTCGGCAACGTGGCAGCTAGTCGAGGGACTCGGTAGTTGTGACCCCCCTCTGTGCTCTGAGTGGGGACAGGAGAGAGAGAGCGTTTTGTGGTGTTGGTGTACGCAATAACGGGACAGGGTAGTCGTTCTCTCTAGCTCCCCTTCTAGCTCTTGGCATGAGCTGCGCCCTGCCGACCCCTTTTGCGCAGCAACACCTTAAACTTTTAGGCCCTCCAAATTCGGGTCGGAGCGTAGCGGAGTGGGCCCCGAGTTTGAAAAGGGCGACGGACGCTTGCGTCCTAGCCTCCAACAACGCCTCCCCGGCGCAGAGGGGCCCCCGGAGGGATGCTCAACCGCTCCTTCCACGCCGCTTGCGGCGGTCCTACTCGAGTACCCTTGGAGCACTTGGAGTGCGGTCATTAACCTCACGTCCAGGACCGGGGAGCTAAGAAGCGCACCCAGTTGGCCGGACGCTCGGCATCGGGTTACGGGCAAGAGAGCCCTAGCCCCGGGGGTGCGCGGTCGCAGGGCCATAACACGTCTCCGAGGGATGGTTCCGTGTACCGGGTTACCCCTTAACTGCAGAACGCACCCTCTTCCTCGACCGTGGGGGGGTGCGCGGTCGCAGGGCCAACACGGGTACCCGGGTGTCTATTCCCAGCTCCGCTGAGGCTCGCGCGCGCGTTCTCGAGTTTCTGACGCTCGACACGACCGGGCCCTCGCCGCCGACTCACACATACACATATGGAGGCGTCCCAGAGCAGCGAGGCCAACACCTCCCTCCTGCTCCGCGAGGCCACCACCTCCATCTCTGCGCCCGCCGAGCTCGCCGTGATCCGGCTGCTCCAGGGCTCGGCACGCTCGCCCGAGGACCTGCTCTTCACGGCGCATGACCTGCTGCGCCTCGGGCTGCTGACGGGCGACACGGTCCGGGCGCTCTGCCTGTCGCTCGGCCTGTCGGACGAGCCGCTCGCGGCGATGCTCGGCAGCCACGCGGCGGCGGGCGCCGACCCAAAGCACACGGCACTCATCGCCGCGCCGTCGGTGCTCGGCGGGATGGCGAAGCAGGCCGTGGCGGCGGCGGCGGCGGCGGTGGGCGGCGGCGGTCCGGTGGCGGGCCTCGCCTCGCTCGGGCTCCAGTCGCGGCTCGCGAGCGAGTTTGTGCTGCTCCGCAAGCTCGGCCACGGCGCGATGGGCTCTGTGTTTCTCGCGCGGCACCGGCTCGACGGCGCGCAGTACGCGGTCAAGATCGTTCCCTTCTTCGCGAGGCCGAGCCAGCCGGCGCATGCGCTCGCGCAGGAGGCGGAGCGCGTGCTGCGCGAGGTGCAGGCCCTCTCCCGCCTCAACCACCGGAACGTCTGCCGCTACTACAACGCGTGGGTCGAGACGGACTGGGCGTCGCTCGCAAAGGGCCCGCCGGCGGGGCCGCAGGGCGCGGCGACGGCGGTGGTGCCGCCGCACGCGGCCGCGCCCGTGCCGCTGCTCACCTACGGCGGCGCCGCCGGCGAGGCCGACCCGAGCCTGCAGAGCTGCGGCTGCAGCGGCTCGACCACCGACGGTTGGGGCGGTGACTCGAGCAGCGGGAGCGCGTGGGTCCGGGGCGGAGGCGCGAGCAGCTCGGGAGGGAGGGCGATCGGAGGGGGCGTGCTCGGATCGCCCGCGCCGGCGCTCTGGTCCTACCGCAAGGCGCTTCTCATCCAGATGGAGCTGTGCGCCCGCCCGCCGCCGCTCGCCTCGCCCCCGTCGAGACGCGTCGCGACCCGCCGTTGTGCCGCTGCACGTGCAGGTGCGAGCACTCGACGCTGCGCGACTACCTGGCGGCGCGCGACGCGGCGCCGCCGGCCCGCTCGGGCGACATCGACGCGGAGGAGTCGCTCTCGCTGCTGCTGCAGATCGTCTCCGGCCTGCAGCACGTGCACGAGTCTGGACTCGTTCACCGCGACCTCAAGCCGGCAAACTGCTGCTTCCAGGGCGGCACGCTCAAGCGCGGCCCGCCGCCGCCCCTGCCCCGCCGCCCCTGCCCCGCCGCCCCCACCCGCCGCGTCGCCGCCGCCAGGCTGCTCGACTTTGGGCTCGCCAAGCCGCACGACCTCCGGCCCGCCAAGCCCCACGACGCAAACGGAGCGCGCGACGCCGCCCACGCCACGAGGGAGGCGGCACACGCGAGAGAGGCGGCGGCGAGGGCGGCCGCGAGGGGGGGCGCGCCGCCCGCCGCCACACCGCCCGCCGGGAGCGGCGGCGCGGGCGGCGCGGACGGCGCTCGCGGGGCGGGCAGCGTTGCGGGCGGGGCGGGCGAGGCGGGCGAGGTTGGGAGCGGCGGAGGAGGGCGGCCCGCGGCGGCCTCCTCCAGCGGCGGCGCGGCAGTGCGCTCCTCCGCCTCGTCCTCGGGCGTGGAGGAGGTGCCGCGCAGGTCCGAGCGCGAGCTGCGCACCCGGCGAGCGCGGGCGGGCACCGCCGGCGTCGGCACCGCTTCGTACTCGTCGCCCGAGCAGCTGCAGACGGGCGTCGCGCTCGCGCACTGCGACATGTTCCCGCTCGGCGCGCGAGGAGGGGTGTGCTCCCCCCCCCCCCCCGGTGCCGCCCAGCCGACCTCCCCGCCCCCTCCCGCCGCAGGCCTGATCGCGTACGAGCTCTTCCACCCCTTCGGCTCTGCGATGGAGCGAGCAAAGCACTTTGGCCAGCTGAGGCAGGGGCAGGTGCCGCGCGAGTTTGCGGCGCGGCGGCCGCGCCTCGCACGGCTCGTGGCGCGGCTGCTCTCCCTCGCGCCCGAGGCGCGCCCGCTCTGCGGCGCCGTCCTCTCCGAGCTGCTCGAGATGAGGGCCGAGGGGAAGATCGACGCGCGCGCCGGGCCGATGCGCGCTCAGCGTGTCCCCGCGACGGCGCAGGCGCGGGCGCGGAGCTCCTCGGCGGACTCGGACTCGACGTCGGAGCAGATGCTCTCGCCGCTGCTGCCGCCCACCGCCGCCGAGCGCGTCTCGCCGCTCCTCTCGCCCGCGGCGACGCCCCTGCTGCCGCCGGCCAAGCTCTCGCGGCTGCGCACACCTCTCGCACCGCAGCTGGTCGAGCGAGCCGACAGCGAGCAGCCCTTCTTCCTATCGCCGGCGGCGGCGCCGCCTCCTCCCTTGCCGGGCGGCTCGGCCGCGGCGGGCGAGGAGCGCGTCGACGTGGCGCGGCTGCGAGTCGAGATGCAGATCCTCGCAGACGAGCTGCGGCGTTCCGAGCTTCCCGCCTGAGGGGGAGCGAGGCCGCGGCAGTCCCAAAACTCTTCTTGAACGCGTGTGGCACGGGTGGGGCCCGACCCGCCTCGCGCCCTGTACAGACGGTCGTTGACCTCCGCCGCGCGCGCATCAGTGCATGATGCGCAGCCGGCGGTACTCAGCCGGGGTACTCAAAGGTACGGTGAGGTGTTTCCTTTGAGGGTGGTGTGGTGAGAGGTGGATACACTTGCGTACGACTGGCATGTGGTACTGGTATGCGTATGGCCTGGCCGGCCGGGCGCGTGTTCGCCGTCCTACGCTAGGAGCTTAGGAAGCCTTGTACCGGTGTAGGACTGTACTACAGTGTAGCCCCAAGGCCCCTTGGCGGCAACGCAAGGGGAAGGCCTCGGCCAGGCGCGGAGGGCGGGGGCGCAGCCGCAGGTAGAGGTAAAAATATTGGTGTGTGGACCGTGTAGAGTTGATCTGAGGTCGAAATCGAGGGACGCGACCCACTTCGCCACAGACGGTCCCGCGCCTCGCCGCTATGACCGCTGCACGGCCCGCACCGTCCGCTGTGCAGCGGTCTTTGTCCGGAGTGAAAAGTCCAACGCGCTCGTCAGTGACGGTGTCCTCCAACCTGCGCCACGCTCGGCGAACCTCGACAGCGCCTTCGGTGGCATGCAGCTCTTTGCGACAGAAGCCTGGAGAGCAGCTCCTCTGCTGCTCACACGCTCTGCACAGTTGGCACAGCCTACTGTGCGGCTGCCACAGCTGTCACAGCGATGGGCTCGCCCTCACTGGCCCTCAGTCACTTGTGCTGCGGCTTGTGTGAGCGACACTGCTCGGCGACTGCCGGCACACTGTGAGACCATGGGTGTGAGGTAAAACCACGCTACCAGCGCTTGGTCACATCGGCCCCGAGGTCAGATCCTTCTACTCTGTTGATGACAAGACTTGTCTACTGGCTGGAGCCGAGCAGGAGGGCCCAGCGCACAACCCCTGGTGGCAACTCAGGGTCCACACCCCGTAGGGGGCTAGGGCTGGCGTGGGGGGCCTCAGGTAAAGGTAAACGAAACCTGTCTCAGACCGCCGGAGGTAGAGGTAAACGGAGCCCACGTGAGGGGAGGTAAACGTACGCCCGTGAACGTGCCCTTGCCGAGGGCTCGAGGTGGGACGACGCAAGGCCCCCGCGAGAGCGCATCGCCTGCGGCGCGCCTGCCCGGCCATGACCAGGCTTCACCGCCGCTTGCCGGCGGCTGATCGCATCGCCTACCGCATCGCGAATGACCAGTGCCGCGACCTCTTGACCTTGCACTGCCTGCCTGCTGAACCGGTGCAAAGAATCTGCGTCTCAGTTCTTTGGCGCATTGGTTTTTTATGATTGTGAGTGGCGGCTCGCACCATGGTCCATGCGGCAGTGCGGACACCAGGTGCGCGAATTTAAGAGCCATTTCGATTCCGTGGTTTTGGCACTGTCTACCAACTTTGGTACAAATCGACTTGGTCTTGGGACAGCTGAGCCCTGCGTTGCGTTTGCCTCCATTCTGAAAGTGTAGAAGGGAAGGCAGCATGTCAGGCTGCGAACTCCGCTGTGAAAAGCGGTATGGCGCCGAGGTTTTGCCATTTCAAGAAAACGCTCTCATCCAAAATTTTCCTCGCTGCGCGCCCAACCGCCATGGTGGGCACGCAGCGCGGGGCGCCTGGCGGCGCCCATTTTTTGAAATGTCTGCCACTCACCTAAGCTGATCTCAGAAACACTCGTGCGTCAGCGCATTTTATTTTTATTCTCCACGAGCCGGCGAGTGAAAATCGCAGATGCTCTATCTTTAACTCAGTATCGAGATCACATCGAGATCACTCGAGATCACTCTCGAGATCCCCCACTCGAGATCACGCACAGGTAAATCACGGCTACTTCAGAGGTAGAGGTGAAGGGCCCACGGCTGCCCAGAGGTAAAGGTATGAGGGCCGCAGGCCCTCAGAGGTAGAGGTAACCTAGACCCCTCCTACCCGGCCCTCTGGGCCGAAAGCGGAAAGGCCCAAGCCCTGTGTACAGCTACAGGCTCAAGAGACTCTCGACTTGGCGTCGGGAGCAGATCGAGAAAAGTAAAGGGACTGGCGCGCATTCTTGGAGCACTTGGAGTGCAGTCATCAACCGCACATCCAGAGCCGGGGAGCTAAGAAGCGCAGAAAGAAAGAAAACAGTCAGGCCAAGGGAGGGATGGGAGGACGGCACGCCGCCACCCCACACAGGGATTTGAAGGAGAGGATGTGGTGCTAGCCGTCGCCCACCCTCGGGCGTCTCCCCTTCTATCTCTCTTCTAAGAAGCGCGCGCGCCAGCGCCCATAAAAAATATGTATATAGGATCCATGTGTGTGTATATGCAGAAGAGTCGTCCTCGCGCGAGGAGAGCTCGATAAACTCGAGGGGCCAAAATATGCCGCGAGGAGGGCAGAGTTGCGCCGAAAGGCGGGAGAAGCCGCGAGAGCACGGGATCGGCAGGCGGCGGCAGCGTCGCAGGACGAGGCAGATGAGAGCGACGCGACAGAGGAGGAAACGACAGGAGGGAGAACGACGAGAGTGGGACGACCGCGAGGTGGCATGAAGGTTGCAGCGAGAATCGGCGAGGGACTGCGAAGGGAGATAGAAAGAGGCAGACGACCAAGGGTTAGGGTAGGCGAGGGCTAACACCACACTCCTCTCCTTAAAATCCCTGTGTGGTGGCGGCGTGCCGTCGTCACATCCCTCCCTTGGGTTTGTGACCGCGCAAGATATAAAGGGTGGCAAAGGGCTCTGCCCGCCCGCAAGGCGCCCGCGTCGCAGACGCGGTACCATTGACAAATCTGCAATATACCCCCACACGAACAAATAGCAAAATCCGAATACCGTGCAGAAACCAGGTGATGTCCGCGTGGACGGCCGTGCAAGCCTTCAGCTGGTGCCAAGACTTTTACGGGAGCACTGCGACAACAACATCAACAAACGGCGGCCGGGGGCTATTGCAACATATATGGAGAGCCTCCTGCGTGACCTCGGGGACGCGCGCGACGCCTGTAACAACCTGCCTTTTGACGATGCGCTGCGCGACAAGATAGCTACCGAACTGGATCGCATCGAGGCTGCTCCGCCTCTCGAGCGCATGTTGGTGACGAAGCCGCCGGTCAAGAGGTGGGCGGAATTGGTCAGCCGGCAGAAGGATCCGTCCATCAAGACGCGTCGTCAGGCTGCGCTCACCGCCATGCTGCGCGTCGTTGACCGCCTCCCCGCTCGGGGGCCAAGCCAAGGTGCTGCGTACTCAGAGTAGCCTTACTGTAGGAACCTTTCATGCTCCAAGGTGACGCAGCCAGCCCCATCCGCCCCCCTTGCACAGACTCTTCCCGCTTGACTGAAGAAACCAGAGGGGTGAGGAACCACCCCGACCCAGTTAATGGCGCGTCGGGGCCAGCGCCTTCAAATGCGCCCCAACCCTCCACTGCTGCCGCCTCATCCTGCGCTGCCACCGGTGCGCGCCGGCTCGAGGCTTTCCGGGCACACGAGGACACAAGGCGGCAACGTCTGCCCACTGTCCGCGCAGGTGTGCGGCGCTCGTCGAGATTGACGGCAGGGCGTTGGGCTCGGCGGCGATGTTGGAGGGTGCGCGTGCGGGTGAGGCGTCCGCGGGTGAGGCGTCCGGCCGCTAGTGTGCGCACCCTCGAGCCGTCACGACCCCGACTGTCAGCTTCTCTGCGTGAATTTGTATGGCTAGCGTGCTTCCACTGCGCGCCCGCGCCTGCGGCGCCGCCGCGGCTCCCCACCCTTTTGCGCAGCAACACCTTAAGGTTGCTCCCGGCCCAGTGGGGATTTTGGCCTACTCAGTGATCGTCTAAGGGGCGCTGACTGGCTGCAATGCCATATCTTTTGTGCCTAGGTTGTAGAGCACCTCAAAAAACTAGTATGTCTTGGAGTGAAAAGTTTTTCGATGAGGTGGGGGTCCGTGGTGAGCCAATTCCCAGAGTCTCCAGATTCCCCTTCGAAAACCGCCCCTTTTAATTCATTGCGGCCGCGGGTTTGCTCGGATTACTTTTCACTCGAAGACATACTAGTTTTTTGCATTTTGGCGTTCCGGTGCCCTACAAAAAATATCCGAGATCATATGGAGCTGACCACAGCGCACAGGGTTTGCGGCGATCACTGTCCTACCAGCGGACACAGTGGGCCGCGGACACCCGTGAACGACCTTAAACTTTTAAGGCCCTCCAAATTCGGGTCGGAGCGTAGGCCGTAGCGGAGTGGGCCCCGAGTTTGAAAAGGGCGACGGACGCTTGCGTCCTAGCCTCCAACAACGCCTCCCCGGCGCAGAGGGGCCCCCGGAGGGATGCACAACCGACCCACGCCACGCCGCTTGCGGCGGTCCTCTTCCCAGCTCCGCTGAGCCCGTGCTGGCCTGTTTCTTTCTTTTTAGTTGCCTTGGCCCACAGCCACCAACCGCCGACGCGCGAGTGTGCCTGGGGAGATATGGGGAGGTATGGGGAGGGCTCGTGCTCCGCCGCGCATCCGTGGATCGACCGTGCAATCGACCGCTTCTTCTCCAACGCCGAATCGCGCAGCACCTCGGGCCTCGGGCTGCGAGAGGTGATCGACGAGCTCCGCGCTCGCAGCTGGTCCAACCACAGGCCGGGAAAGCTGGAGGTGACGCTTCGCTGGAGCAGCGCGGAGAGCCCGTGGAGCGTCTCTGGACGCACTGTCAACAGGCCAAACCAGCCGTACAAGCCCGCGCACATGCTGACTCTCCTCAAGCGGGCTGTCCGCCGCCACGGGCCGGAGATTGCTCGCGAACTCGGCAGTCCAGGCGCACTGACCCTCTTCCTTCAGACCGAGGACTACCCGAACCTCCTCCCCATGCATGCGGGCGGGCGGGCGACGGTGATGCGCAAGTGGGCGCTGCCCGTCTTCTCGATGTGTGCCACCGCAGACGCGACCGACGTCCCAGCGCCCGACTTCACTTGGGTGCAGTACGCGGAGAGCGGTCGGCGGGAGCCTTGGGACACTGCCCGGCGGCAGATCGCCGCCGCCGCCGCGTGGCACTCGCCGTGGCGCGAGAGGCGGCGCGCGCTCGTCTGGCGCGGCGCGATGCGCGCCGGCGGCCACGCAGGAGGCCCGCGCGAGAGGGCGATCCAGAGGCTGCGGCGGGTGGCGCCGCTGCTGGCGGCCAACGGCGTCGAGTTGGACGTGCAGAGCGTGGATCGGTTCGGCGGCGGCCGGGCGGACAGGAACTTGACCATCTCTCGCGAGGAGCTGTGCGGCGCCGCCTACCTCCTCCACTTGCGCGGCACCACGTACAGCGCGAGTCTGCGCTACCAGCTGCTGTGCGGCTCTCCAGTCGCGGCGCTGCTCGGGGACGAGACTGGTGACCGCGCGCAGAGAGAGGGGGGGGGGAGAGAGTCTTGAGCCGCGCGGCGAGGCTCCCACCCGCCCTCTCCCCCCCTGCAGGCGAGTGCGCCGAGTGGTTCCACCCGGCGCTCGCGGACGGGCGGCACTTTGTGAAGCTCCCGCCGGACGTGCGCGGACAGGCAGCCGCCCTCCTCAACCTCACCTCGCAGCTGCCGGCGGCTCTCTCGCGCGCTGCTCGGATCGGCGCCGCGGGGCAGCACTTTGTGCAGGAGGGCCTCTCGGACGACGTCGTCGACTGCTACTGGGCGCGGGCGCTCGTCCGGTACGGACGGCGGGCAGCGAGCCTCTCGCGCGGAGATACGGAGCCGGAGGCTGTCCGCTCGCTGCCATCCGAGGAGGCGGAGCCCGAGCGGGTGCGCGAGTGCTGGTGGCCGTGCCACGAGAGGGCTGGCCCGTGCCACTTTTGCGGCTCGAGGCAGGCTTGCTGCCGGGCTGGCTTCGACCAGCAGACGGCCGATTGCGGCTTCGGGAAGCTCGGGTGCGAGGGCACCCACTGCTGCGTCGCCTCCGCGCCCGTCGTCCGACGGCAAACTCTCGGACGCGGGCGGCGCGGACGCGCGCGGGAAAGGCAGAGCCGTATGGCCCATCGGTGACCAGCGTCCGCCGTTCAAGCAGCTTGCACCAGTCGCCGCGGTGTTGGTTGCCGCAAGCAACCACAGGGCCGGTCTCTCGTCTCGCTCGTTTCCGTTTGCCTGTTCGAGCTTCGACGTGTGGCCAATTTGCAACACGACGTGTGGCCAATTTGCGGGGATACACGTCCTGCAGTATCGCGCTTGTGGGGCCGTTTTGATTTAAATAAATATTCGTTTGAACAAATTACAAATACAGAGGGATTGGTAGAGGAGGGAAAACTGCCTAATACGCGGTGTACGTCTAGCGCTCCGCCTCCGCGCTCCGGCCGGCGCCCTAGCACCAAGGTCCCCGGCGCGGCGCCGTCTCCGCCACATAAACTTCACACCATGCAGCAACCGCCGCGGCGCAAGAGGATGGGGAGGGCGGAGAAGTAGACAGAAGACAGGAGACCCGACTCCGGCAAAAGGAGCGGAGAGCGCAACAAACACAACGCAAGGACCTGCGCCAGAGGTCCGGGGCCAGGCCAGCAGATGTATGAGCAGTCCAACTGCTCAGCAGCGCAAATCGCGCCCGGCTCGACCTAGACGGACACTCAGTGTGCCGCCGCCGTCCGCCTGTTGATGTTGTTGAAGCTCGGCTCCACCATGTCCTCGACGAGGATCTGCGGGCCGGTACGCTGGAACTCGAGGTCCTTTGAGAGGGTGATCATGTTGTTGTGCGCATCCTTCACCATCCCGTCGCACGTCGCGGCGATGCCCTGGCAGTATTGGAAGAGCGGCAGCACGTCAAACGGCTCCTCCACTTGCACGCCGATGTCCTCGGTGCCGAGCATGGCCCACGACACGAACGTCGCCGCCAGCGGCGTCGAAGTGCCAACGATGGGCCAGAGCACAAGCGGCATGGCGTTGCACCAGACCATCAGGAAGCGCGACGAGTGCCGCGTGAAAGCGGTGGGGATGGGCGTGCGGTGGATGCGCTCGCACGCGCCCATCGCGCCACAGAGGCGCTGGAAGTGACGCTCGAGGAGCTGCCCGTCACGGAGGGCGCGGTCGGGGCGGTCCCCGCACCGCGCCCAGATGCCGGCGTGCGAGGCGTCGCACATCTGCTGGATCGCCCACAGCGGCCGGTGCGAGGAGTTGAGGCAATCCTCCAGCTCCTGCGCCTGCACCGGGTCGGACGGGCTGAAGCAAACCGTGCTCAACTCCTTGCGCAGCTCCTCCTTGACCAAGGCGGGCAGGTCGGGGTCAGAGCGCGAGAAGCGCGAGTCCGGGTTGCCGCCGTCGATCGTCAGATGGTACTTCAGCACGATGCTGAACGCCTTGGTCATCCGGCACACCTTGGCGGACTGCGCCTTGCCAAACTTGTCATCGTTGCTCTGCGGCAGCCACTGGAGGGCGATGCGCGTGATGTCGCGCGAGGTGTTGACGATCTCGCCCCACAGGCAACGTGCCTCGTTGTAGCGCATGTTAGCGGTGTTGGTGCGGAACGTGATGAGAAGGCCGAGCGCCACGGATGGGAGCACGATCGGCTCGGGCGGCATGTACATAGGGATTTCGGCGACGTGGTTGAACGCGGTCAACAAGGCAGAGGAGGAGAAGATGAGGGCGAGGTCGGGGAAGAGGATGCGCTGGGTGGCGGCGGAGTAGCCCCACGTGACAAAGTGCCGGACGTGCCGCTTGGGGTCTTTGTGAATACTCCACCTGCGAATGCACAAGAGGAGTGGGGAAGAGCAACGCGGAGCCGACTCTCGGGCCTCGGGAGCTTCACTTCTCGTGGTCAAAGTTCTGATCACGCGTGGGCATGTCACGGTTGTGGCGCTTCTCCTGCGCAGCATCCCGCTGGCGTCAGGGGCACGGTGCTCGGTCTGCTAGTCAGGGTGTGGTAGGGGGGAGCAGGGCCGAGCAGTGGGGGCCGCGCTGGTGCGCCTGCCCTCCCTTCTCCATAGAGATCCAGTTTCGGATCTCCGCGCTCCATCGCCTTGCCCATCCGACTGGGTTCGCACTGGTGCTCAAACAACGCCTCGAGAGAAGCGTTGCCGACGACTTGCGCAGCATACTGCGGCCACCCGTACAAGCACGACAGCGAACCTTTTAGCCGGCTCACCGCCCGCCGTTTTTAGATGCAGTTGGATTCCAGGTCCCCACAGCCGTTGGGTGACGGGTCCTGGAGGGTTTGGAGAAGATTGAGCTTCACCTCGAAAAACCGAAAGAAAAAAAACCGACAGCAGCATGGAAGACCTCTGAGGAGGAACGGGGTGCCCTTAGTCACAGCTTCCCCCGGGACATGTCCACGCTGGACGTCCCGGGACATGGCGAAGGACGACCGGCCCGCGCGGGCCGGCGTGGGTGGGGCGGCGCGCGAGCCGCGCGCCTGCCCCGGGGGTTGGACGCCTGCTGCGTCGCCTCCTTCCCTAAACCTGCCGACCAGTCCGCTTTCTGAGCCCTGGCTGTCATGAGCGGAGGCCAATTGATTCGCGATACTCTGGCAAAAAAGGGGTTGGCAACGGGCTTTTGCGGGGGCAAGCCTTCAGCTGGTGCCAAAACGTACCAAAACGTCCTCTCCGCGACCAAATACGCGGTCGGTAGAAATGGCTTGCTTGCAAGAATGGGATGCCGACAGGCGTCAGGCGGCGCATGCCGAGAAGTCGCTTGCCGTGCGGGAGCTCGTGCGCCTCTCCCTGCGCGTGCAGTCCACGGGCGTCGTCGGGGAGCTTCATCTCGACACGGCACTGGTTGCTCCGAGCGGCAGCGGAGCTGATCACGAGCGACGAATTCGCCGGGGATGCCAGGCAACAGATGGGCGCGCAGATAATTGGCGTGGCGTCCTAAACAACGCGACCGACGAGCATGCTCAACTGCTGCGCGACGCTCTCTGCGACCCCGACTTTTGTATGCGCTTTGCCATTCGCCGCCGCATTGGCTCAGGGGGCACAGTCCGCTTGCAGTGGCTCTTCCGCACGAATAGCGTTGTTGGCCGCATGCGTCCTGGCATCGGGAGGGTCCGCCTAAGAGGAAGTACGTTCGTAAGAACTGATACATATACTTTTTGTGCGTGGAGCGTCTTCCCCTTTTGCGCAGCAACACCTTAAACTTTTAGGCCCTCCAAATTCGGGTCGGAGCGTAGCGGAGTGGGCCCCGAGTTTGAAAAAGGGCGACGGACGCTTGCGTCCTAGCCTCCAACAACGCCTCCCCGGCGCAGAGGGGCCCCCGGAGGGATGCTCAACCGCTCCACGCCACGCCGCTCGCGGCGGTCCTATTCCCAGCTCCGCTGAGGTCCTGTCGCGTTATTTTCAACATCGAAGGCGAGAAACAGGCTGCCATGCTGCGCACCCGGCTCACCGAGGCGCAGTCGCTCCTAAAATTACGCCCCTGCTGCGGCGAGGGGCCATGCTACCGCCGCCGCCACCTGCGGTTGCTCGACAAGGTGCCGGGCGACCTGGCGCGCCGCCTCGTCACCGAACTCGCGGGGTGCGAGCGAGGGCTCGGCCGCGAGGAGCTGATTACGGTGACGCTCAAGACGGCTGCTCGCGGACGTATCGGGCTCGCGCGGCAGTCCCTCCGCGAGATGGACGTGCGCGGGGTGCGGCCGTCTATCACCGCGCACAATGCAGTGCTCGACGCCCTCGCGCGCCGCCACCGCTGGTCCGAGTGCCTCTCGCTTCTGACGATGATGAAGCAAAAGGGGCCGGCGCCGGACGAGCAGTCGTACGCCGCCGCGATGCGCGCCTCCGCCGCCGCGCCGCTCGGGGCGCAGCTCGCGCGCCAGCTGCTGCCCGAACTCGACTCGCTCGGCGCCGCCAAACACCCGGAGCTCTCGCCGGCGCGCCTCGCCATGCCGGCGCGTCTCGCGCACGCGCCTGGCGGGGGCGGCGGCGGCGGCGGCGGCGGAGGAGGCGGAGGAGGCGGAGGCGGAGGCGGAGGAGGCCGAGGCGGAGGCCCCGTGGGACGCTCGGGCCATGCGCGCGCTCTGTCCCGCGCCGACGGCTCTGCTCTCACCGGTTCTGCTCTCACCGCGGCGGTTTCTGCGGCGAGCGGGGAGCCGGGGGGCGGACTCGCGCTGCTGGAGGCGGCGCTCGAGGAGACAGGGCTGCCTGCGCGCGGTGGCATCTTCGTCGGCGCGCTGCGCGGCTGCGCGGCCCAGCCGGGCCGTTGGGAGGAGGCGCTGCTCAAGATTTTGCACGAGATTCACGAGATGACACGAGATTTGACACGAGGTTGGGAGGAGGCGCTGCTCGGGCGCGGCGCGGCTGGCGCGTGCGTGACACGTGAACGACAGGTCCGAGACATGTGCACCAGGCGCTGGCCGTGTGCGGCCACCTTGAGAAGTGGATTGAGCAGGACCGGCGCCGGGCGAGCCTCATCTCGGCTCATCTCGGCTCATCTGGGCTGATCTCGGGCGCTCTCGACTGCAGGACGCGCGACGGGCGAGTCAGCCCCTCGTGGTGAGGGCCCTCACCGCGGCGATCGCTGCTTGCGATAAGTCGGCGCAGACGGCGCCGTCAACGACACGGCTGTGCCACGCGCAGCCCTCTGCGCAGCGCGTCGCTTCAACAAGTGGCGGTGTGGGTACAGGCGCACGCCATCGGGCTGCTCGACCGCTTCCGCGCGCTCGGCGTGCCTCCCTCGACCGAGCCTTTCTCCGCAGCCATCTGCGCGTGCCGGCACGGCGGGGAGGGCGGCGCGGCGACCGCGAGCGGGCTGCTCGCGACGATGCGCCGCCTGCGGGTGCGGGGGAGGGGGGAGGGGAAGGTTGCCAACGCGCAAGGAGAGGCGACACTCACGAGTACGAGTGATGGAACAGGCGGCCTCTCCCGCCCCGCCGCCCGAGCGAGTGGGTCAAATCTCGACGACAATCTAGTCAGTGGACTGTTGGGCAGGTGGCTCGGTCGGCGTGGACCTTCAACGCGCTGGTCGAGGCGCGCGACCGTTGCCTCTGACGCCGAGTCCAGACCCGACCCCCCCCCCCCTTTCCCCTCCCTCCTAGCTAGCCCTCGCGGGGACACGGCTGTGGTGCTGCCCCGTTGCGTCCTCCGTGCCCCCGACCCGACTGCGTGCAGACCAGACCGGCCGTGTGTGCGGCGCAGGTCTACTCTGCCGCGGGCGGGCGGGGCCGCGACGCCATGGCGCTGCTGGAGACCATGGCGGCGGAGGGCATCGAGCCGGACGAGGTGACCTACACCTCCGTCCTCAAGGCGCGAGACGAGCCGAGACGAGCCGATCACAGCCGAGATTAGCCGAGGCCAGCCGAGATCAGCCGAGGCCAGCCGAGGCCAGCCGAGATCAGCCAAGGCGACCCGAGGCGACCTGAGGCGACCCTCCCCCCCCCCCTCCCCCAAGGCGTGTCGCCCGACTCGCGCGGAGGCGGCTAGCCTCTTCGAGATTGCGCGCGCGGCGGCGAACCAGCGGGCGGCGGCCACGGCGCGGGCGGCGGAGGCGGAGGGGGCGGAGGGGGGTGTGGTGAGATGCGGGGCGGAGGGCGCGGCGGAAGAGGGGCCGCGGGGCGAGGCGGCGGTGGGCGGGGCGGCGGATGGAGGGGCGGCGGAGGGCGGGTCAGCGCCGTGGGACGCCGCGATCCGGTTGCTGGACGAGATGGAGCTGCGCGGGCTGCCTGCCTCGGTGCGGGCGCACAACGCGGCGATCGAGCTGCGCGCGGCCGCGTGCGACGCCGCCGGCGCCCGCTGGCTGCTCGAGCGCATGGAGCGGCGCGGGCTGCAACCGGACGGCTACTCGTACACGTCAGCGATGAAGGCGTGCGGGCGCGCAGCGGACGCGGCGGCGGCGGCGGAGCTGCTCGAGCGGGCCGAGCTGATCCCGCGCCGCCGAGGCGGGCAGCGCCAGTGGCTCGAGCGCGTCTACTCGGGCGCGGCGCTCTGCTTCGCCGCGCAGCCTGTTGGCCAGGCGCCCCTCGCGGACGCCCTCTCGCTGCTCGACCGGATGCGGCGGAGCGGAGTGCGGCCGACGGCGCACACCTACTCCGCCCTGCTCCGCGCCTGCTCGCGGCACGGCGGCGGGCGCGAGGCCAGCGCGCTGCTGTGCGACATGCGCCGCCTCGGATTTGCTCCGCCCGCGGAGCAGCGGCAGTTCGCGCTCCGCGCCTCGCACCAGGGTGTCCTCGCCGTCCTCGAAACGCATGTGGTGGGCGGCGCGGCGCGAGAGGCGAGAGGATGACGAGTGGGCGATATTTACCGCGAATACATGTACATGAGGCCGACCATCGGCGCATGGCACACCGACACACACAAAAGGGGGCCACAAGACAAGCGGAACCGCGCACACCGCACAGAGGCCGACCGCGCCATCGAGGCACAGAGGTCTCGGACGGTGTCGGTGACGAGCGGACCGGTGGTGATCTGAGCCCCCATCCTGACTGATACACACCCCACATACGCAAGCATCCTCCCGCACCATCGACTCACGAGTCGGGCAAGAGAGCGCTCGTGCTCGAGATGCCGTTGCTGCGCCGCCGCTCCAACTCTTGCTGCGCAAACAGCTGGTAATCACTCTGGTTATACCACCCGCATTGCTTCTCGTACTCTGACAAGTCGCACGAGCTGGGCACGCGATGAACCACCTCTGTGAGAGGGAACTGCTTGAAGCTGACGCTCCTCCGCATTCCGCTCCTGTTGGCTGGCGATGGCTGCGGCGTGCTGGTGGCGTGTACCGAAGTTGCCTCAGCGTCAGTCATCTCGATGTCCTCGCTGCTGGACGGTGAGACGCTCGGCATCGCGGAGCACGGCGTCATCGCGGATGCAGATACGCACGCGCTGTTATCCTCCAACGGTGGGAAGAGCCAGCAGTGGGTGCGATGCCGATGCGCGCACGGCTAGGCCTGGAATGAGGAACTTTCTTCGATGCGCAGACAAAGAGAAAAGAAATACTTCCCAATGGACTACCAGGCACATCGAGAGAAAAGAATTTTCTCTGCCTTGTACAACCAACGCTGCTCTAAAACTAGGCACAGTTAAAATCCCCTCTGCCTGTGCGCGTGTGGGGTCAGGGGTGTGGCGGCGTGCCGTCCTCCCATCTCTGCAGACTGCACTCTGGACTATGCCGGGTTGTTTTCTTTCTTTCTATCTTACCACCCCGCGGCGGCCCCCGCCCTCAGCGCTCAGCCGCACACCGACCCCGGCTAGCCGTTACCTGGGAACGCCGGCGGCGACGCCCTCTGGCACGTGGCGGTCGAGAAAGGCGAGCGCGAGCGAGACGGCCTGGTCGGCCGCCTCGGCCTCGCGCTCGCTGCCGGGCGCGAGCAGGAAGTCCTGCCGGCAGCCGGCAAAGTGGCGCACGAAGTACTCGCCCCGCAGCCGCGGGTTGAGGGCGAGCGCCTCCGCCATCTCGCTCGCCTGTTCACAGCGTTGCGCCTCGGACCGCGGCGCAGGGCTCTTCTCGCGTGCGCCCACCGGCTCGCTCTGCTCGCCTGCCCCGCCGCCTCGCCGAGCACGCAGAGCAGCGGCGCGTCGAGCGCCCGCAGCGCCTCGTGCGGCACGCGCGGAGGCACGAGCGTGACAAGCGCCTGAAGTCAAGAAGGGAGCGGCCGGTCACAGGAGAGAGGCGGAGCGGGAGCGGCGCCGGGGAGCGGCGTCGAGCGCGTGTGACTCGAGCGCGCCCTGCGCGTGCAACTCGGCGGCGACGCAGCCGGCCTCGCCGAGCGCCACCACGCCGAGCGCCTGTGCGCCGTGCGCCGCGTTGAGGTACCGAGCCGCGGCGTCCGCCTCGGAGAGCAGCCGGCCGTGCTGCCAGCGCGCCGTTCCGCCCGAAAGGCGAGGCAGGAGCACGACGCACTCGCAGCTGAGCGCGATCCGGTCGGCGAGCGAGCGCAGCGTCTGCTCGTCCGGCTCCGCCGCCGGCGCCGCCAGCCCTCGCCCCGCCGCGAGCAAGAGCACCGCCCGCGTGTGGTTGCCGTCCACTGTGAAGGGCGCGTAAGAGGTGAGGTAGGCCGCGTCGCTCGCCGCACCGCCGTACCGCACGGTCTCGCGCTGCAGCCACACGTCCGCCGTGAGGGCCGGGTCGGGCGGCGGCGGCGGCGCGAGCGCACCGCCCTGCATATCTGCCGCCACCGGGTCCAAAGGCTCCAGAGGCGGCGGCGGTGCGCCCGCGGAGCTGCGCGGAGGCGCGGATCGGAGCCAGCGTGGGGACACGCGACAGCAGTGAGGCGGCGCGGATCGGAGGAGGAGCGGCACGAGGGCCGACAACCGCACCATGTATTCTGGCGCACCACCTCTCTGGCCTCCGCACTCCGACGCCGGACACGGGCGCGCGAGAATTCCCTTTTGCGAGGCTAGCCGAGAGTACACACCCGAACGCGGCTCCCGCACACAATTCGAAAGAATTCTTGGCGTCCCCACTCTCGAAGTCAAATTGACCCTGTCCTCCTCCCCCATCCCTCGTTTGGCTTTCTCTGTTCTCTGTTTTCTTTCTTTCAAAAGAATTTGAGCACGGTTCTCGCGCAAGGCTAGGCGACAGGAAGGTTGCAGCGAGAATCGGTGAGGGACCACTGAGAAGAGAGATAGGAAGAGGCAGACGCCCAAGGGTTAGGGTGGGCGACGGCTAGCACCACACTCCTCTCCGTAAAATCCCTGTGTGGTGGCGGCGTGCCGTCCTCCCATCCCGCGAGAATCGGCGGGGGACTGCGAAGAGAGATAGGAAGAGGCAGACGAAGGCCCCCGCACGGGGGGTCCCGGCCGACGTCATGCCTCATGCCACATGCGCGTCCGCCAGCGGGGTCCGGGGTCGCCCAGGCAAGTGGCCCAAATCCGATGAGTTTTCCAGGTGTGAACAGCTGTTGAGAGGTGTGAATTAATCCCGGGCGGGGTGCGGGGCGGTAGTCCCGCAGACGCGCAGAGAGAGAAAATTTGCGTGCTGGGGCACTGAGTCTGAGATCGCACGCGCATGACGTCGGCCGGGCCCCCCCGTGCGGGGGCCTTCAGGCAGACGCCCACAAGGGTGGGCGACGGCTAGCATCACACTCCTCTCCTTAAAATCCCTGTGTGGTGGCGGCGTGTGCCGTCCTCCCATCCCTCCCTGGCCTGTCTGTTGTCTTTCTTTCTTTCTTTAGGCACGGGACTGACTGGCGCGCACTGGCAGGGAAAAGCATTTGCCACTCGTCCTGCCACAAACACGCAGCGAGGATTGGTGTGACGCGATCCACGCAGGCGTGTTTTTCTGACGGCCGACCGTCAACAGTGCACGGAGTTAGTTGCCCCTTCTCCGACTGCCCCGGCTAGTTCCCAGGTTTGGTGCGCTAGCTACTTCCAGCCAGCTGTGGGAACAGCTCAAACTGCCTGCCCCCCCCCCCCCCCCCGGCGTAACGGCCCTACCGTCCGGCTTATGCCACTCCTGCATGGACGCTGAGCTCCAGGCAGCGCGCGAGGCACTGGCCCGCGAGTTGTACGCGTATCGGTGCGGCGACTCCGGGCTAGCTCCGACTCGCCACGGCCTGAATCTCTTCCTCGCAGCGGTTGTCAAGCAGGCGGCGGGGACGGAAAAGGCTGCGGGGAGGACCCTGCGGCTGCGGGGGCTCCAGCTTGGGCCTCGGTCCGGCAAGGCGATTGCGCGTGCGCTGTGCGGCAGTGGTTTCGGCGGTCTCGACCTCTTCAACAATCCCTCGCTGGGAGATTCGGGCGCGGCGGCGTTGCTGCCGCTCCTCGGCTCTGGACAGATCACCTCCGTCCGGCTCGGCGCTTGCGGCCTCCGAAGCGGTCTGCAAGTAGACGTAGACCGCCGTGTTTGTCGAACACACCGCTCACTCGCCCTCTCCCGCACGCAGCCTTCGCGCCGGCGCTCTCTCGCGCGCTCCTCGCCTCACGAGACGGAGCCCAACTCCTCACCAGCCTCGAGTTGGGCGGGGTGCCGTCCGACGCAAAGATCGGCAGCGAGGCGGAGCTATCAGGGGCAAACCAGCTGCGGGCCATCGCCGGTCTCCTCGAGACGCTCGCCGAACGGCGTGCTGCCCGTCCCGTGCACCCACCTCCTCTCCGATCCACCGCAAAAGACCAGGACGAAACCACACCCTCTCATGCCCCCACGGCTCGCGCAGATGCACCGCACTCGAGGTGCTTGATCTCTCGCACAACGCACTCGGCGAGTCGCCGGACGCCGATGCCGCAGTCTCCGCACTCGCCGTGCTAATTGGAGGCGGTGAAGCCGCCGACGGCGGCTGCAAGGCTCTAGCGAGCCTCAGCTTGGTGCCTCGCTGCTCCGCCTCACACTTCCTCGCCCTCACGCTCGCACACACACGTGCCCATCTTGATCAACACACAGGCGTGCAACAAGTATGACCTCGACCGCCTCGCGCCACTGCTCGGAGCTCTCTCCTATGCTGACTCTCTCACCAGCCTCGACATCTCTGAGAATTCTCTCGGCGATGCGGGCTGCCAGCAGGTGGCGGCCATCCTCAGCCCGACGGCTGCAGCAGAGGCGGCGGCGGAGGCGGCGGCGGCCCGGGCGGCGGCCCGGGCGGCGGCCCGGGCGGCGGCCAGGGCGGAGAGGACCGCGGCCCTCCGCAAGCCGGACGTCCCACGAAGCTCGGCCCAACGGCGGCTCTCGGGGATGCTGACGGCCGCCGCCGACACGCTGGCTGAAGACCGGCACCGGCCGAAAACCGCATCCGTGATGAGGGCGCGTGAACGAGACCTGCTGCTGAGGTCGCTTGCCAGTCGCTCCGGTCGGATCAGAGTGAGGGAGGCGCGCCTCGACGCCGCGCTCTCGAGCGCAGAGACGCCTTCCGTCTGCGGCTCGCCCAGCATCTCGCCAATCCCGCGACGCGCGAGATCGGCGGCGGCACGGCCAACAACGAGGGGGGTGCTCCGGCCGCCCACGGCCGGCAACAGCCCGAGGCTGGCACGGCCGCCGCTTGCGGTGCGGACCTTGTCCACCGCGGACGTGCAATCCGCGAGGGGGGCAGCCGTGCCTCGCCCCGCCCGGCTCGGCTCGCTCTCACTGCGTGGTGTCGGGTGCGGCCCGGCTGGCGCCGTCGCGATTGGCCGCACGGTGAGTCATCGAGAGTGTGTGCTGCGGGCGATCGATCTGAGCGGGAATCCCTTGGGTGACGAGGGCGCCGCTGCCTTTGCACGCGGCCTCCCAGCCTCCTCCATCGCCAAGCTGTCGCTCGGCTGCGCCTCCATCGGCGACCGCGGCGCCGCAGCGCTCGCGTCAGCACTCTACTCCACAGATTCGCTGCGTGCGTTGCATCTGCCCCACAATCCGATCGGCGACCCTGGCGCCAATGCCCTGGCCGTCGCCCTCGCGGTGCACGCAAGCTTACGTACGCTAGACCTCAACCACGCCGCGGTGGCGGACGAGGGCGCCGTTGCGCTGGTGAGAGCGCTGCAGGACAATTGCTCATTGCGGACGCTGTGCCTCGAGCAAAACAACATCTCCGCCGACGGCGGCCATAGCCTACTCAGAGAGCTGCGTCGGTCCGTTGGCTGCCCCGGAGCAGAGGCGCGAGAATTAACGCTGCATGCCGGAGGCAATTCCCTCTCGTTTGGCACCCTCAGAGAAATCAGGGCGCGCGCCTCCCGCAGCTCCCCTTTCTCACAGCCGCGCATTCGTACCCAGCAACCACATTGCTGGCCGGCGTAGGATCTCGGTAAAGCGAGCGGGGCTCGCGTTACGCCGCCCAACGAGACGGAGCGTGCGATTGCCGCTCTCGCTCCGGCGGAGCCCGCACTGGCCGTCGCAACTGCGGAGCTCGCCGCCTTGGCCGAGCAGCGGGCTGTGCTCGAGCAGCGTGTCGCCTGCGTGCTAGAGGAGGTGCGGGTGACGCGCTCGAAGGCGGAGCCCAGCGCGACCCGAAGGTCGAAGCAGATGGCGGCGCAGATGGCGCATCGAGCCGCGGCCGAGGAGAGGTTGGCAGAGGCGCGGGCCGAACGGGAGCGGGAGCATGGTGCGTTTGTCGCGGCGAGAGACGAACTGCAGGAGCGGGTGCGCACCGCGCAGGACAGCTGCATGCTGTTCGACATGTCAGCATCGGTGGCCGAGATTCAACGGCTCGAGGCGGCCCTCGCTTCAGCTGTGGCACGCACCGGGGAGGCGAACACGAGGAGGGTACGGGCGGAAGAGGCGTGCGTGGCGGCAAGCAATACTTGACGAGGAGGCTGTTGGGTCGTGGGCATGATTACAATGATACACATGTACAAATCGGGGTGTGCATATGGAGGCTCCATGACCATGTCCATGTCCCTAGTGATCTGTGATCTGTGAGCCCCCAGTGAGAGGGTCCACCCGCCCCCAGGCGCATTTTGTATGCGCGGTGCCCGGTGCCCCGAGCGATCCCTCTGGTCTCGGGACGATTTTTTTAACGGTATCCGCGGCGAGATATGGCGGGATACCGCGGGATACCGCGGGATACTGCGGGATACTGGGAGATACCGGGAGATATACCGGGAGATACGAGATACGGGGAGAGAGAGAGACCGGGGGGAAATTCCGGGGGAATACGGGTCGAGATACGGGCAGATACGGGCAGAGATACCGGGCAGATACGGGGGCAGATACGGGCAAATGCGGGGAGATACGGGGAGATAGAGGGGAATACGCGGAGATCGAGGGAGATACGGGGAGATAGCGCAAAAAATCGTCCAGACCAGGGCTCGAGCGCAGCGCGAGGCGCGGTGCCCCCCGCGCCGAGGTCGGACCAAGACAGCATTTTGTAGATCATCTACTAGATCCATCTAGTAGATCCCCGTGGGCGAGGGTGGTGGAGAGGGCTGACCTGTCTCTGGCGGCGGGGAGCAACCATGGGAGCAACTGTGATACAAAAGTGGGAACGCGCCTGGCGGCGCGCCCCCCAAAAGTAAAGGGTGTGGATGCTGGGTTGACGGAAATTGAAGGACACGACCCACTTCGCCACAGATGGTCCCGCGCCTCGCCGCTAAGACGGCTACACGACCGCGGCTCGTGTGCGTGTAGCCGTCTTTGTCCGGAGTGAAAAGTCCAACGCGCTCGTCAGTGACGGTGTCCTCCAACCTGCGCCGCGCTCGGCGAACCTCGACAGCGCTTTCGGTGGCATGCAGCTCTTTGCGACAGAAGCCTGGAGAGCAGCTCCTCTGCTGCTCACACACTCTGCACAGTTGACACAGCCTACTGTGCGGCTGCCACAGCTGTCACAGCGATGGGCTCGCCCTCACTGGCCCTCAGTCACTTGTGCTGCGGCTTGTGTGAGCGACACTGCTCGGCGACTGCCGGCACACTGTGAGACCAATGGGTGTGAGGTTAAACCACGCTACCAGCGCTTGGTCACATCGGCCCCGAGGTCAGATCCTTCTACTCTGTTGATGACAAGACTTGTCTACTGGCTGCGGGGAGCCGAGCAGGAGGGCCCGGCGCACAACCCCCATACCCCGTCCAAGTCGGTTTCGCGGAGGGGTTCGCACCGAGGTCTCTGCGCGGGGGTGCGGGTCGGGCGCCAGGCCATGTCCCATGATGTAACCCTATCATGGCAGTTGGCAGATGGCACGCGGGGGTGCGGGATGTAACCCTATCATAAACCTCTTATTCACACCTTGCACTTTGAAAAAGAAATTTCCGACGTTAGTCGAAGATCCGGAGGGTTTATCGGAGCATCACCCAAAAAGTAAGTACGAGCGACCAGTACACCGACACATCTTGACTCACGAGCGTGGTATTCTGCTCGCTTTGGCTCGCTGCCCATGGCCCTCGCACCACTCAGCGGGCCGCCTGCCCGCCCGCGTCCGCAAGCTCTCGCTGCCACTGCGCCTTGCGTTCCAGTTTGCTGCGCTGGTTGATCTCAAGCTTCTCTCCGGCCGCCGCCTACAGATTTACGATCGCGCCTGAGGAGTTGCCAGGGAGGTGGGGGAGGCAGCTCCGCCCAAGCGCACCCGCCGCTCTAGCGCCTCGCAGTCGCGAATCTTGCGCTCCAGCCGCCTGCGGCGCGCCTGCTGCTCCGCCGACGCAGCCTCTTGCGACCTGCCCAACTTCTCCACCTTGACGCGAGGCTGATGCACTGATGCGGCCCGCTGGTTCGCAGCCGCGGCGCTTCGGTCCGCCAGCGCCGGCCCGGCTGTCAGCGCCTGCAGGGCTCGCTGCTGATCCGCCGTCAAAGCTTCGCCCGCTTTGGCCTTTCGAGCGAGAAGCTTGGCGAGGGCCTTGCTCGGGTCGCTCGTCGTCACTTGGCCGCCAGCCCACGCCATGGTTTTGACGGGCACAGGCGGCGGGTTGCGAGCCTCGCGCGCGAACCGCGCCCGACGCGCAGCGAGCAGCGCAGCGTCGCTACTCTGCATGTAGCTGCTAAGTTCGTAAGCCGTCTCTCCGTCTCCCTCGCTCGCTCGGCTCGGCTCGCGGCCAAGACGAGGGTCGCACAAAGATGAGGTGTTTGAAGACGAGGGTCGCACAAAGAATTACCAGACTAGTTTATTACCCAGGAAGGCGTTTAAAATCCCTGTGTGGTGGCGGCGTGCCGTCCTCCCATCCCTCCCTTCAGGTTTGAAGGTTCCACGAAAAGAATTTTATGCCCAGGTCATGCCTCCCTGTCTTTTTTACCCAAAGGCGTCTGTGTGTCGCTCGTGCGTGCCGTCATCATCTGTCCAGCCACCAGCGTCCACCCATACCGCGTTGGTGTCCAGTCCGAGCCTGGCGGTTACCTTTCTACTTAACCTAAAAGGCGTGCCGTCCTCCTACACAACAAAATCCTCCCAGCCATCCCTCCCTTGGGTTGTCTGTTTTGTTTCTTTTCTTTTTATTACCCAAACCGAATGCAGTTTTGCGACGGTGAATCACAGTCGCCTACTCGCCTTATGCCACCGTCGCATACACAAGGCGACTGAGAGAAACAAACACACAATCTCTGATACACCGTCGCACTACGCTCTCGCGATTCACAAAAACGGCGGAGCCCTCGAGAGCAGATGGCCCGAGAACGGAGAAGCTCGGGGAGGTGTGTGTGTCGCCTGTGGCTCTCGTGTTGTAGTAGAGTCGGTCCGAGTGCGCTGTGCGGCTCTTTTTTGAGTTCCATAGCCAAAAGTACAGACCTCAGAAGAGTTCAAGAGGAGGCCTCTGTGGAGCGCCCGGCCTCCCCCTCGCTCACAGAGAAGAGAGCCCGCAAGCCGCCTCCTCATATCACACTGTACAGCACTGTACTCTGTAGTCGCGCTCCCTCGGCGACGCCGACCCCTCAGTCGCCGCCTGGCGAAGTGAGGTCGATGGGCTCCTCCGAGCTCGGGCGAGTTGCCGGCGAGCGGGGGCCCGAGTCGGCCGACTTTGACGTGAAGAAGCTGCGCACGTCGAGACCGCCTGACGCCTTGGGGGCCTTGGTAGCTTTGGGCACCGCCGCCAAAGCCGACGACGCCGCCGCCGACGAGGATGAGGACGAGCCCTTCATCATGTCGAGGACGCTGCGCTTCTTGCCGCCCGCGCCAGCGCCGCCCCTGCCGCCTGCGGGCTGCTTGCCGCCGGTGCCGGTGCCGGCCGGTGCCGCCGCTTGCGACGCGGGCCTCGCCGCGAAGAAGGAGGTGATGGTGGCGGGCGGGCGCAGCGCGCGAGCGAGTGCCTTCGGGTCGACGGGTGCGGCCGGCTCCGTCTCGACCTTGCGGTGCGTCGCTCCGCGCGCCAGGTTCCACTTGAGAAGTTCCTCCTTGAGGTCGGCCATGCACGAGCGCGCGAACCGCACGCCGAGCAGCCGCCGCCCATCGAGGATGACGCGGACCGCGCCGACGGCGCGGTCGCGCGCCGTCAGGTTGGCGCTGTGCTTCTTGGCAACCTCCTCGAGCACGGGCAGCATCGGCAGCGTCGAGCCGGTGATGAGCTGGATGCGTGTCAGCCGGCCGCCGATGCGCTCGTTGCACGCACCGTTGTACGCGGCCGTCCAGTCGGCTTCTGCTGCGGAGGGCGGCAGCACCCGCGCGTACTTTCGGTGCAGGTCTGTCCACGCCTCCTCGTACAGGCTGAGGCCGGTGTTTGGACGCGTGAGCACGGCCATGTGCGGCTCGCGCGCCTTCGGCAGCGCGAGCAGCAGCAGGTGCTCGCCGTACTGCGGCCTGCGGCTGCGGAAGATGCCTCCCCCCTCCTCCTCCCCCTCGCCCTCGCCCTCCTCCTCCTCCCCGTCCTCCACATCGCCGCTTCGGGCAGCGGCCGGAGCGGCCTCCTCTCCGGCCTCCTCCACGCAAGCCTCCTCCTCGCCGGCCTCCACCCCGCCGCCCTCCTCCGCCCCGCCGCCCTCGCGGCTGTCCGCCGCCGCGTCGCCGCCGTCGGTGTTGCGCTTGGCGGCGGCGGCGGCCGCTCGCCAAGAGCGCAGCTTCGAGAGTGCGTCGGCAAACGAGACGCCCCGGTCCACTTCGACGGTCGCCGCGTGCGCCCTCGCCCCGGTGATTGGGTCGCGCCAGATCAGCGCCTCCGGCTCGAGGAGGCGGGCGCCGGCGGAGATGTCGGCGACGCCGGCGTCGTACCGGCCGTCGCGCTTTGCCGCCGAGACCACCTCCCGCAGCGCGGCCGCAAAGAGGTCGAAGAGCTGCCTGACGACTCAACAACCACTCCAATCAGGACTCCGCCCCCGCAGCGCGGGGCAGCAGAGAGGTGGAAGCGCTGCCGCTGCTGCGCGAGCGGCAAGCCGAGCATCCGGTTGAGGAAGCGGCGCACCTCGAGCTCCTTCTCGCTCCCCTTCTGCGCCGCGTCCAGCCCGGCGCGAGCCGACTCGATGGCGGCCGAGTCCGCCGCGAGGTGCGGCAGCACCGAGCTGTCGCCCGCGTAGGCGGCGGCGAGCAGCGCCTTGAGCGCCTTGCGGCCCCACGCGGTGTCCAGATTGAAGGTGTCGAGCGAGCCTGATTAGGTGTATGGACTCGTGTCATGCCCGGCACTTGGCGCGGTGTCCACGTCCAAGGTGTCGAGCGAGCCGATCTCGGCGCGCCGGTCGCCCTTGGTGAGGGCACCCATCGCCTCCAGCTTGCGCGCGACGCTCGAGCCGAAGCGCGCCTCGCCCCCCACGTCCGTGCAGAGGAGGACGTACCGCGGCGCCGAAGTCTGGTTGGCGCGGTGCGAGCGGCCGAGCTGCTGCACCGCCTTGTCGGCCGACCAAGCAAGCTCGAGCGTGATGTGGACGCGCCGCCGCTGGTTGGCGCTCCTCGCGTCGGCGTGCAGCGAGATGCCGGTGGATGCGGCGTCGGAGATGACTGCGACGAGCTTCTTGCCGTCCATGAAGGCGTTGCGCTCCGTCACGTTGAGCGCCTGAGTGGAGGAGCGGTGCATTCGTCGCCATGGCCATGAAGGAAGTCGCTTTTGCGTCACTCAATCTCGATCCGGGGCATCTCGCTTCAGGGCTCGAAGTACATCTCGGATCTCGGCTAGATCTCGCCTCCATCTCGCCAGACTCGGGCTTGGCGCGAGGCTGCGACGCCCACCCTCGCCCCTGCCGCACCACCCGCGCCTTCCGGCCAGTCATCTCCGCCACCGCCGCCGCGCCGCCGCACTCGTCGATGAGCAAGTCGAGCGCCGCCGGGGGAAGCTCGAGCTCGGCGGCCGCCTGCAGCAGCCGCGCCTTTGCCACCTCGCACTCTGGGTCGGCCTGCCCCGCCGCCTCCGCGTCCGCCGCCGCCTCGGCCCGAAGCCGCTGCACCGCCGCCGCCGCCGCCGCCGCCATAGCGGCGGCACCGCGCACCGCCTCCGCCGCCTCGGCCCGCGCTGTGGCGGAACGCGACGCCTCTGGTCGCGCCGCTGCGGCGCGCGCGGCGGCGTGCGCCTCGATGGCGCGCGCGGCCGCCGCCTCGGCCTTTGCGAGCGACTTTGCGAGCTCCTTGTCGGCGTGGCGGGTGGTCGGGAAGTTGTGCGCGATGAAGGAGCGAAGCATCTCTGCGCAGAGCGAGTAGAGCTCGCCGGAGGCCGAATCTCCCACTCGCTCGAGCGCCGCCTCGCCCGTCGACTGGAGTCCGACCACGACGCAGCTGCCGCTGCCGAGGGCGGCGCGGACCTCGGCAACAAGTGCCGGCACCTTGAAGCCCACGCACAGCTGGCGGAAGAAGCGCTGGTGCGCGCCCCAGAAGGCGCGCACGGTCGCCCCCGCCTGCGCGCCCGTCCGCTCCGCCGCCGCCTCGAGCGCCGGCAGCAGCTGCTGCGACCAGAACGCGGCGGCCGCGTCGAAGGCGGAGGCCTGCTCGGCCGAGAGCGGCGCCTCCTTGAGCTCGAACTCGGCGCCTTAATTATGAATCACGAGCCATTAAGGATGAGCGAGGGGCGCCTCCTTGGGAGCTCGCACTTGGCGCCGTGGTACGACAGGCCGCGTGAGAGGTAGGTGCCCGTCGCCTTCATCTCGATGGCGAGCATCTCGAGCCCTCCGACGCCGCGGTTCTTGACGCCCTCGACGAAGGCGTCGAAGTCGCGAAAGGAGGCGCCCGGGCCCCAGAGGCCGAGCCGCTCCATGTACGCCAAATTCGAGAGGTCGCTCGCGCCTAGAGGAGTCGATTGGGAGTCAAAAAGGAAGCCGTGGCCCTAGGCGCGGCTGGACGTGTCGCTCGCGCCTAGAGAAGAGAGCGGCGCATACGGAACAGAGGCAGGTAGTTGTGCATGCCAGGCTCAGGCCCGAGTCGCTCGCGCCCGTCGCAGAGCAGTAGACGACTCGCGCGAGCGGCAAGGCGCGCTGCAGCTCGCGCACCTGTGACACAAGGAAGCGGGCGATGAGCCAACGAAAGGCCGTGGCGCGGGCGCGCTGCAGCTCGCGTACCGCCGCCGCGACCTTGCTCGACGTCTCCTCCTTGCCCGTCCAATTCTTGGCCTTGTGGCACTCGTCGAAGAGCAAGCAGCCGTCGAAGGCTAGCCCGCCGCACCAGGCCACCAGCTGGGAGAGGCGGGACGAGCCGCGCGCCTGCCCGCAACTTTCTTGTTGTGGCTGGGCCGCCTTCGCTCTAGAAGCGGGGCTAGCCATGCGCCTTTTGGCCCGAGGTGGCGCTCACCTATCGGCAGTCAATGCTGACCTCTCAGTGAAATCAACACGGCCCGCATGTTGGCCCGAGGTGGCGGCTCACGAGCGTGGCATAGGTTGAGAAGAGGACGCCCGCCTAGCGGAGGGGCTGGCAACGGTCGGGGATGGTTCGGGGAGCGTCCCGCGCACACGCCGGAGGAGGACGGCTGCCTGCGACTCCTTTGATGCGCCCAGGCCCTTTGTCGCGCGGTCGAGCGAGGCGCAGCCGTCGTGCACGGGGCAGTGGCAGCCTACTCTTGACTCGACCGCTCCTCACAACGAATTCTTCAGCCGTCGTGCACGGGGCAGTGGCAGCCGAGGTCGGTGAGGTCGCGGATGGCGTCGTTCCGCAGGTCGGCGCTCGACGAGAACCAGATGTGCCGCGGCCTCCCGCGCGCGAGCGAGTCGAGGATGACCTATTCATTCTTGCTCATCAAATGAAGCACGAATCATAATGAGTGAGACATCGGCGCGAGCGAGTCGAGGAGGACCGCGGCGAGCTGCCGGCCCTTGCCAACCCCGGCGCCGTCGCCGAGGAAGAAGCCGGCTCGTGTCGGCGGGTCGGTCGGCATCACCGTGAGGTGCCGCTGGCAGGCCAGGCCAACAAACTGCAGCTGCAGCGACGAGAGCGCCCCAGAGGAGACGAGGTTCGACGGCAGGGCGTCCAGCAGCGGGTACGTGCACTGCGGTGGCGGCGTGGCGGCGAGAGACGCGGGCTCGGCCACGTCCGCTGGGTGAGGCAGACCGGGCGTCTCCGCGGCGGCCTCGAAGGACACAAACAGCTCTTCGGAGACAACGCCAAGGTTTGCCTCGTCGAGCTGCTGCCGCCGTGCCTCGGCCGCGGCGTCGGGATCGGCCGCGGCGTCGCCGTCTGATGGCGGCGGAGGCTGGGCGGGAATCATCGCGCCGAGCAGCAGAGCGGGGGGAAGAAATTGCGCTGCGCGCTCCGCGTGCTCTCGAGAGGCGGGATCTGTTTTGGCCCCGCCGTAGGTAGCGACGACCGTGATGAGATGGGGCCGCCTAGATAAATTTGGTAAAATCGCGCGCCGGCATATGCGGGGCGGCGCGGCCGTTGCCCCTTCGAGTCGCCCCAGCATGCGTGGGAGCGCCTCGCCAGTCCAGGCCCCAACACCAGCGCTGCGCTGCAGCGGGAGCTCGCACGCGCCGAGATGGCAGTCCTGCAGGGCGCTGCTGGACGGCACAAACGTGACAAGGGTTTCGCAGGTGGCCAGGAGGCGAGGCAGCGGCGCGAGCACGCGGTCGGATCTGGTTTTCGTGGTCGGCGGCTTCAAGACGGGAACAACGTCGCTTATTCGTGCGCTCAAGCATTCCGGCCTCACCCCGGCGTGCAAGCCCGCCTGGTTCTCCAACGGTCCCGCAATGTACGATGCCTCATGGAGTCTCGCTGCGGTAGCCGAGTTCATCGCGTCGCCCTTGGCTAACAACACCTCACTCGGCCAACTGATCCACGGCGAGCATAGCTGCCGCTCCCTTGCCGACGCGCCCTGGCAGTATCTCTTTCCGACCCTGATGCGCAGCGTTCCAAACGCGCGCTTCATCCTCACTCGTCGCCGCAACTGCACGGACTGGGTAAAGCAGACGGCGAGGCTGCTGCACAACCAGTACGTGGGCAGGCCGGACTGCCGCTCATCCGACAGCCGCGAGCAATGCGCAGCGCGACAGAGGGAGCGCGCCAAGCGTGTGAGCGAGATCAACGCGGACGCGCCGCTGGCCTCGGCGCACAAGCTCTCTCTGCAGAGTTGCTTCTACGGTCTCGGGTGCGGGGCGGACCACCCGTTGAGGCGCACGGCCGCACTGTGGCAGCAGCGCTGCGTTGAGCACGAGCGCTCGGCGCTGCTCACGGCCAAGGCTCTCGGCGTCTCGCTCCTCGTCCTCGACGTCGACCTGCCAGACGCCGAGAAGGCGCAGCGGCTGCAGCGCTTCCTCGCGCCCCAGGTGACACACTACCCGCGCGCGTCGACCCGCGTCCGCAACGGCTTTTCCGCTGCCTGGTTGGACGACGTGCTCTTCGAGACGCAGGTCCAGGACCGTAGCACTAGGACCGGGACCGGGAGTTGGGTGTGAGTGCAGGATGCGGTCGCTGATATCGTTGTCCCTTTGACCCTGCGTGCATGAGGGGCTCTCCGGTCCGCTCAGCGTGGCAAAAAGGGCACGGCACCACATTCGCAGGCGCTGCGCGCAGCGCATATGCTAGACGGCGCAATAGCCGTCGGTGCGCAGCGTGTGGCCGCATCTGTTGTGCGACGGTTTGCGTTTTGGACGACTTTTCCTGCTTTGCCGATGATGAAGGGGACATCACTGACGGCCTGCGGGCCTACTTCCGACATCCCCACGACTCCACTGAGAAGAGGGCTACCCAGAGCGGGCGTAATGGCAGGGCACCCCGCACGTGCGGCTGCGGGGCTGTGTGTTGTGTGCGAGAGAATACACACATACGCTGTCTACTGTCTCTTGTGAAGAGTATAGTGTAATTGCCGTATGTAGAGTATCGTCTCAACTATCATTAACTTCTGGCACGCAGTTGGGGTCGGGCTTTGGCTTTGACACTGAAGTAGCTCGCGGCGAGCTCCGACGCCTGGTGCACGTGAGCTTCGTCCCGCATACTTGCGCGTTGCCGGGCGGCAGCAGCGTCGTGCCGTTGAAGGTGAAGAGGTCGGGCGCTGCCAAGTACTCGGCATCCGCGAGCCGGACATAAGTGTATAGACCCGTCCACCTCCCTCTGTACTCGAGCGTTGTGAGGCTGGCCGGCGGCGACCGCAGCTCGTACCGCTTCTCGCGGCAGGCGGTCGGAGCCTTCGCCGACGAGACGGCGCCGCACCACGCCTCCGAGTCGCACGCCGCCAGCGCGTTCCGAAGGAATTTGTACCGCAGCGCACATAGCCTTGAGGCGGACGCCTGCAGTGCCGAGGGCCATTCGCGGCTGACGCAATCAGCAGCGTGGCCGATGGGCCACGCCTGCATGATGTAGGGCAGGCGGGAGCACGCCGTCGCCTGCCCTCGCTGAATTGCCACGATGCACCCGTGCACGCTCGCCGCTTGCGCTTCGGTTACGCTCGGCGGTACACAAGGCGCCGCACGCAACGGCGTCTGGGTCGGAGAAGAATGCGGCCGCGTCGCTTCGTACAGTGAGTACGCCTTCGTGACCTCGTGCCAATGCTATGGGGCAGCGGCTTCTGTGGGGTGTGCTTGGGGTTGTAAGATGCAGCACCCGCGGCAAAGGCGCTGCAGAGAGCGCCGCCAGCACCGGAAGGAGTGCCTCATTCATGAGATTTGCGGGCGCGTCAGCAGCACGAAATGGTGCGCATGGTGCGGGCTCGCGCGGGGCGAGGAGGCAAATGAGCAGCGCACGGAAGAGGTTGCCCCTGTGGCCGGGGCTTCACTCGCTTGGATCGCCTTCGCTGGCAGGGAACCGCCCAGCCCGCGCGCCACAGCGAGCGACTCGAAGCCGTCCGATGCTATGACGACTCGCACCTCATCGCCGCCGACAACGGCGTTGTCGATGATCGTTATTCCACTCGTGCCCAGGTGCGGATCGAGCTCCAGTGCGCTGTGCTCATACCCACGGTTCCCATCTCGGCGCGCGCGAGTCAAGGCCGAACCGGCTAGCTGCCGCCGCGGCGGCTGTGGCTGGGCTGGAGTTGTAGCGATTTTCCTTAAAGCTGGCCCTCGAGAAATAAACGA
Source organism: Emiliania huxleyi CCMP1516 (assembly GCF_000372725.1). Lineage (NCBI taxonomy): Eukaryota > Haptophyta > Isochrysidales > Noelaerhabdaceae > Emiliania > Emiliania huxleyi. The sequence goes on along the minus strand of NW_005200784.1, from coordinate 842,841 downwards.
TTTCGAAGAGCGGTGGGCAAGAAAAAACACGCCCCTCTCAACAATAACTAATTACCGACTCACAGCCCCACGGCTCCCGTCTCGACTCCATCGTAGTGCGCCTGCGGGTGGCTTGGCCACACCCAGCTCTGATGGACCCACTTCTCGTCGACGGCGACGCAGCCCTCGTGCACCGTATACCGGTCCAGCTGGTTGCGGAACCGCATGGCCTTCGGCGACGAGGGCAGGTACCCAGGGAAGAACAGGACGCCCATCCCCTGGGCAGGCTTAACCTCCAGCGTCTCGTAGGCTCGCACCGCGCTGCGTGGCACCCTCGCCACCTCATCCCCGTCGTCAAAGTCGACGTCCACGCTGCCGTCCTCCAGCACCGCCCTGATGACGCCGGGGTAGTCGCCCTCCCCATCCACGTCCCGCCCCGTTGACAGGCAACAAACCTTCTCGCCCACCGCGTACTCGAGAGAGCGCTGCGATGGCAGCGACAGGAAGCGCGTCTCGCCGCCAGCCTCGCAGTCGTTGAGGTAGACAAACAGCGTCGCGATGCGGTTCTCGAGGAAGTCGGTGCCCGACAGGACGTCGACGTGGTTTCTGAAGAACTCGTCGCGGCGGTAGCGTGACACCTTGGCGGCCTCCAGGCTGCCGACGGGCACGTTGAGCAGCTTGGCATACCGGGCGTGCAGGCGCTGCGTCTCGTGCCTCGCGACGCGGCACTCGCAGCTGGTCCGGAAGTTGTTGGAGTACCCGCCGCTGGACTGGAAGTGCGGGCCGGCCTTGACCATCAGCTCCTCGCACTCTGCGCGACTGAGCAGATCGCTCACGAGGAAGATCCAAGGGTCTCTATGGATCGCACGCAGCCCCGGGTAGTCAGCGTTGATGGCGAGGTGGTCGCCGTCGGACGCGTATTCTGACAGCGGAATGCTCGGGTACTGCGATAGCGTGGCTTCCTTTTCCAACTTGGACGCAGGCGCCTTGCGCCTCGTCGATTCGCGCTCAGCAGCTGCCTCCGCGGCTTTCTTCCTGGACGCCTCGCCGATTGCTTTCGCGTGCTGTCGGTTGAGGAGCCACGCGGGAACGGCCGCGCTGCCCTCCATCGGCGGAGTGGCCTCGAGCAAACCTCGAGTCAGGGAGGCGAGCGCACCCGCTGCCGCCTCTCACCGCCGCGAGGTCACTGCCCAATGGCTTCTTCGAGCGACATCGACGAAGACGGCGCGCAAAAAAGAGTTCGCGGACTTCGTGAACTCCGAACTCGAACGAACGGACCGCCACGGCTGTGGAAGGCGCGAACTGCGAAAACGGACGAACGTTCGTGAACTCCGTTCGAACTTAGGAAAAAAGAAAATCATCGCGAAAAGTTCGTTCGTTCGGCGTGCAGTTCAGCCACGAGCCGCGCTGAACGAACGAACTCGCGCAACTGCGCCACGTGCGCGCGTGCGGACGCGGTCTGGCCCTCAATCTCAGGAGAGGTGCCCATATACACAGGCGGCACTAGCACAATTCTGACGGTCCGCGACAGTCTGCAATCTAGCGGACTGCGGGCGCGACTACCCCGGTGCGCCGCCGCCCGCCGCGGACCATTGAAAAGGGGGAGGGGGGGGGGGGGGGGGGCGCTCAGCCTCGACGCCTCCTTGCTCACGCCTTCGCGTACTTGGCGTGGTTTTTGCGCATGTACTCCATGAAGGCGCTGTGAGCAGGGCTGCCCTGTGGTGCCTGGGCGCCGTGCGTGCTGACTGGCGAGTAGAATGGGGGAGACGGGGGCTCCCCGAGCCGGCCGAGGCGTCCAGGCGTACTCTAGGCCTCTAGTAGGCAACCAGGGACTATACAGGCCTGCAGAGCCAAAAATAAATATTGCGGTTCGTTCGCGGTTCGTTCGCAGTTCAGACAAACTTCCCTGGTATTCCTCGGCCTGCGGGTGTGAAGCGCGGGTTGGGGGGGGAGGAGAAAAGAAAAGGCTCGAGTTCACGAACTAGTTCGAGGGTTCGGGCACCCAAGGGCGAACGACCGAACCGATGCAGCGAACCAAGGGGATGCCGTCCAGAGCGAACTCCGAAACCGAACGAATCGCGAGTTCACCGAACCAGTTCACGAACCAGTTCGCCAGTTCGCCGGCGAACTCGTCAAGCGCAACAACTTCAACCTGCTGCTCCACGAGACGTTCGGCGGCGGCTTCTCGCCCACCGCCGTTCTCAAGCTGCGCCGCCTCGCGCGCAAAGTCGCGCGCGGCAGCGTCGACCGCACGGCCTACTCGCCCAAGTACTCGCTCTCTTTTATGTCCCACCATGCAGAGCGCATCTCTCTCTCTGTTGTGCGAGGCGTGAACCGCGCCATTCGCTTTCACCTGGCAACCCTGTCTGCACGCCTCGCGCGCGCGTGAACAGGCCTCCAGGCCCCAAATGACGTGTGAGGGCTAGATTTGTTTGGTATTGCTAATCTCTCAGATCTCTCTCCTCTGTCATCCTCTCTCTCGCATGACATCGCACCGCACAGATAATCTTTCAGATATCCCGCACACCCAACCGGTTACCCATCGCCGCCCCCGCGCGCGGCGCCGCGCGCCCTGCCCTGGCCGGGAGAGAGGGAAGGGACAGTTTGGGACGGCGCGCTCGGGTTTCTTCAATCCCCGGTGGGCTCCTTGGGTTCGCTTCTGGCCGCCGCTATGCCCTCGCTCATCCCTTGGGACGACGCGCCGCCCGCTGCCTCGGCGGAGGGCCACCCGGTCCTCGTCGCGGGCGCCGCTGCGCAGGAGGCGAAGGAGATATCGTGGGGCGGTGCCGTCGGGCTCGCCTCGCTCATCGGTCAGACCCTCCACGCCGGCTCCGAGCTTCAGGATGTGGCGACGCCGTCCTACTCGACGGCGCTTGGCGTCGAAGGAACGGCCGCCACCCTCCTCGACGACGGCGTGTCGGGCATGCTGCTGCACCGCGTCGAGGCGGCCGCGACGAGCATCGTGCCTGAGCCGCCAGCGCCTCCGCCGAGCCCGCCATCTCCGCCGCCGCCGGCGCCGCCGCCTCCGCCGCCGGAGCCACCAGCACTGCCATCGCCGCCACCCTCTCCGCCCGCGCCTCCGCCTGCGTGCAACGGCCTCGCCTCCCTGGCCAAGGTCTCGCTCGGTGCGTGCGCGTCCCTCTCGCTCGTGCCTGCGAACGAGCGGTCAAAGCTCGGTGCCGACGCCGTCACCATGCTAGCCGTCTCGCTGGCGGAGGCGCCGGGCTTCCGCGAGCTCAATCTCGCCGGCAACTCCATCGGCGACGCCGGCGCCGCCTCCGTCGCCGCCCTCCTCGCCAAGCCCTCGTCGATCGAGCGCGTCTCGCTCGCGAGCAATGCTATCGGAGACCGGGGCGCGAATGCGGTCGCCGACGCGGCGATGAAGGGCGGCGCGCCGCTCGTCCACCTCGACATGAGCGGCAACCGAATCTCCGACGCCGCCCTCGCCCGCCTCGCCGCCGCCCTCGCCGCCCGCCCTACCCCGCTCTGCCCATCGGCTGCGGAGGCAGCAGTCTTCACCTCGTGCCCCACGCCGGGCGAGGCGGCGGGCGGCGCGGGCGGGGGCGAGGTAGGTGGGGGCGCGTTCGGCGCTCTGCTCATCGGCGGCGCCCCCGCCGGAGGCGCCACGCACGGCGGGCACTACACCGGCTCAGACGCCGCCCTGTTTGGGGCCAGCCGCGCCGGCGGCGAGCGGCCGCCACCCGCTGAGAAGTTCGGGGCGATTGGGCCGGCGTGGACGTGGGGAGAGATGGAGAGGCCGGCCGGCGAGGAGCAGCACGGCTCGTGGAGTGCACTCGTGTACACGCCCGAGCAGCAGGCCCGCCTCGGGGTCGACAAGCAGGGGAAGAAGGCGGCCGAGGCGGACGGGGCGGACGGGGCGCGAAGGGCCGCCGGGCCGCGCTGCGGAGACGGCTGGTGCGCGATGGACTACAGGCCGGTCTGCGCGGCGGGCAAGACGTACGGCAACGCCTGCGCGGCGAAGGCCGACTGCCACAACGAGTGGGACGACGGCGAGTGTGGCGCCGCCGCCGGCGCCGCCCGCATGCGGACCGAGCCCGCCGCATCGCAGCGCGTGACTACGCTTCTCCCCGCCGCCGCCGCCGCCGCCGCCGCCGCCGCGCTCGCCGTCGCCGCGGTGCGCGCGGGGCGCGGCGCGCCGGCGGCGGCACCGGGACCAGCGGGAGGCGCGCAGTTGGTCTGAGGGAGGAGGAGGGGAGCGCAGGCCGCGGGAGCGGGGAGTCCGTGATTGGTGCCTGGCAAGTGCCAGGCGGGCATGCGGCTCCGAGGGTCGGCAAGGGAGGCGGCTTTCGCGGAGCTCCGGGAAGGCCGGCACCATTCCCACATCCGCGGGGAGCCGGCTATCAAACTCATCTCGAGTAGTGCATACACCCCATACTGTGACCTGGTAGCATATGCGTGCACAAGTGAGAAGTGTGTTGCAGGTCAGACGCGCCATGTGGGGCTCCAGGCCAGACCTTCCGAGGCCCGTGGCGCCTTTGTGAGCATGTTACGGAGAGAGATACGCGCAACGCGTCCCTCGCCCGCGTAGGTTCATATGTAGCACACGGCTCGGGTATGTTTGTGTATGTAAAAGATTGAGGGGAAACAGATTTCGATTTTCGTCAGGGCCGCGTGGGGTATGACGAAACGTGTGGCACACGGACACGCCCGTGCAGCGTGGGAGTGCGGTGGGTACCGCGTCGCGTGTGTACGGCTCCGCCTAAGCTGAACACGTCGCTAAGTGTGGGGCCAGCGGCCGGGGCGCGCCGCCCCCCCACCCCCCAAGGCCGCGCGGGGCAAGCGCAAAGTTTCACATTCTTTTTCGCCAAATCCCTCCGGAGCGCGTCGACTGACCGTTGTGCGCCCGCCTGTGTGGTCTCCACTCTCCTGTCGCGCGCTGCCTCGGGTGTCGTTTGTAATTCACACCGCCTTTCTCTTCAGGACTGGGGGGGGGGGGGCGGAGGAGCGTGCGGGTTGCCTCGCCTTGAGGTCGGCATGAGTCGGCAAGCGCAGATGTTTCCCGAAAACAGATAACAGAAAACACGAGGGTGGCATGCCATGCCCATGGTGCATGGAGGGGCCTTGGTCACGACTCACGTCGTCCAAAACCTGGCGCTGTTGCCCGTGAACGTGATGTCCACGGCGCACTGGACGATGTGGCGACTGAGCACGTCCGCGATAGCTCTGGCCCCTGCGAGCGCTCCTCCAAGTCGCTGAGAAGTGTTTTGTTTTTGAAAAAGAAACCGCTGCGTACGTGGGCACCGAAAAAGAAACCTCGCTAGGATTGGTCGCCATCTCGAGGGGCCTTTGGCCCGAGCCCGTCGATGGGTGTGGCCACAACGACGGGCGGCCTTTTTTCGACCTTGAGTGCCATCTTTGGGCCGCCAATCTGCGCCAACGCGCAACGGTCTCTCACTCAGTCAGCCGGGCCACGGCGGCAAAACAACGCGAGCGGTGGCAAAATAACGCATGCGCTGCGGCAAATAACGCGAGCCGGGGCGGAGCATAGGACCGCCGCAAGCGGCGTGGCGTGGAGCGGTTGAGCATTCCTCCGGGGGCCCCTCTGCGCCGGGGAGGCCAGACAGGAGGGCCTGTTGTCCCGTAAAAAACCAACCTGTGTTTCGCGCGTCGGCCATGAATCGCGTGGCGATCGTCGGCGCCGGCGTCTCTGGCAGCCTCGCGGCGCTGGTGCTGCGGAGCCGTCACCCGACCGCGTCGCTCACAGTGCTCGACGCCGACGTCGGAGGGAAGCTGGCCGGCCGCCACCTCGACCCGACCTTCCAGTTTATCCGCGCCTCCAAGACGCTGCGCACAGTCCAGCTGCAATCCGTCCTCGGCATGCTCGAGGCGGAGGGGATGATGGCGCGCTGGGAAGGCCGGTTCGGCCTGCTCGGCCGCAAGGGCGGGCAGTTTTTGCCGCGCGAGGCGCTCGCAAACACCGAGATGGGGCAGGCGATGAGGAAAGAGGCGGAGGGGAGGGGCTCGCCGACGGAGGGCGGCGAGTCTGAGGTGTCTGGCAACCTGGACTTCTGCGGCCTCCTCCGGCCTGGCGACGCGCCGCTGCTCGTCGGCTCGCCCTCGAGCGCGACGCTCTGCGCTAGCATCTGCGCCGCGGCCGGGGCGGAGGTCCGGCTCGGGGTGAGATATGGCGCGGAGGGAGGCGGGGCTCGCCGAGGGTCGCCGTCCCCACCCGCCGCGGCCTGTGGTCGTAGGCGCGCGTGACCGCCGCGCGCCACTCCCCTACGCGGGGCTGCTGGGAGCTCCAGATCGCTGGCGGCGGCGGCGGCGGGGGCGGCGACGGCGGCGGCGGCGGCGGCGGCGGGGCCGAGGGCGGCGGCATCAGCAGCTTCGACGCCCTTGTGCTCGCCGTCCCAGACACGGCCCTCGGCGCCGCCGCCGTGCGCTCGATCGGCACCGCCGGCGCATCCGACGAAGCGGCCCGCCGAACGACTAGATGCCGAGATGAGTTGAGATTGAATGAGCATGTTGAGTGGACGGCGCCTCCTTCCTCCCGGGCTCTCGGCCCGGCCCTCATCTCCACGCGGTGCTCTCGGTACACTGCCCCGGTGCTCTCAGTACACTGCCGACTTTGGAGAAGTGCGAATCACGCCAGGCCACCGAGCCGAGCCTCTCTGCACGACTGCTTGATCATGAGGCAGACCCGGGATCACCTCATCAGGAAAGAGAGCAGACTAAGCATACGGACTCATACGCAGGCCGCCGAGGCCGAGCAGGAGGCCCTCGCCACCCTCGCCGCCAGCCTAGACGGTGTCGTACGCCCAGATCCGCGAGACGGACCTCACATCTCCCCACATCTCCTCACATCTCCCCACAGCTCCCCATATGTCGCCCCACATCTCGACAGCGCCGTGCGCCCAGAAGCGGGGGAGGGATTGTGCACTCTACATCGCTTTGAGGAGCACAGAGCCTCAACGTGCCGCTCTCGACACTGAGCTCGGCTGAGCTCGGCTGAGCTCGGCTGAGCTCGGCTGAGCTCGGCTGAGCTGCGGTCGCACTCGCTGTGGTCGCGGCCCTCGCCTTCGGGAGCGCCGAGGGCACTGCTCGAGGCCGCACCCCCGCCTCTCAGCTTCCGCCGTACCGCCAGGCGTGGGAGCGGAGCCCGCCTCCTTCTCTGCTGCTGCGAGGCACGACGGGAGAGAGTTGCGAGCAGGTGTTAGAGCAGAGCCCGCCTTGTGTTGGTCGGGCGTCCTTCCTCTCGCCAGCGCGGCGGTCCCCTTCGACGCCGCCGTGGCGCGTGTCTTGCGTGCCTCCCCCCCGTGCGCCGCCTGGGAGGAGCGATCAGCGTCCATGGTTGACGCACACAGGTGCCCGGCTCGCCGTCCGTGCGAATGCTCTGCCGCGACGCCTCCAAGCCCGGCCGCGCCGCCACCGTCGACGGAGGCGCGCTTGCGATCACCCGAGATCACCCAAGAGATCACCCTAGATCACCCTAGATCACCAGAGATCACCAGAGATCACCAGAGATCACCAGAGATCACCAGAGATCACCCGAGATCACCCGAGATCACCCGAGATCACCCGAGATCACCCGAGATCACCCGAGATCACCCGAGATCACCCGAGATCACCAGACGACGGCGTGCTGCGGGGCCCCCTCTCGGCGCTAGGCACTTTCCAGACACTTCCTCTTCTGGCCTCCTACTCCCCAGGCGCGCTGTGGACAGCCGTGTCGACGCCGCAGCTCGCCCGGGCGATGGCCGGCTCTGCGGAGGCGGGCGCGGGCTTGCGGCGGCGCGAGGGGCCGCGCGCTGACGCGGCGGCGGCCAAGCTCCTGTCAGAGGAGGCGGTCCCACCCTCACCGCACTGGGCCTACACCGCACCGGGCCTTGCACTCTGCCGAGCGAGCCCTTGTCCTGTCTGGGCGTGGAGACGCGAGGGCCAGCCCGGGCCGTTGGCCACGCCGAGTGCCTGGAGACGATCGCCACCCGCGCCTGCAGGTGCCCCTCCTCATATCTCGCCATGTCTCCCCACATCTCCCCACATCTCGCCTCAGGTGTCCCTCCTCCTCGCGCCCTTTCTCGGCGGAGAGCACCTGCGCCCGCTCTCCGCCACCGCCACTCTCTGGAGCGACGCCTCTGCATCAGACTCGCTGCACCACCCACACGAGTGCGTGTCGCTGCCGGCGTGGAGGCTGGCCATCGCGGGCGAGTTTGTCAAGGAGGCCGCGTCGCCGCTCGAGGCGGCGGCGCTCTCCGGTCTCGCCGCGGGCGAGGCGGTCGCGGCGGCGTTATAGCCTAGGTTATGCCAATATGCGGGCTGATGGGGGAGGGGGTAGCCTGCACAAGGGACGGTCACTGGCGGCCGGCCAGCCGTGCGACGGCCGACGCCCTCGCACTTATTAGACCGCCCAAAGGCAGGCGTGCCGATGTCAGCTTTTGTATATGACACTTTACACATGTGGTATATTATTTTTTATTTATGTGTTCGACACGGCCAATCAAACACGTACTGTGGCAGTTTGCGCGCGCGCGGGGGGGCAGGGGGGGGGGGGGGGGCGTCATACAAGACACACTCGCGCGCGGCCTCTGCCCGTACAGCCCGACCTCGCGTAAACCACCTCCCCCCCAAAAGTTCCAAACCCTCCCGTCGTCCCGAGTCTGCTTGGGTTGTTCTCAGACTCTCGGCTCGCACGCCCTTTTTGCAGCCGCCTGCCCCCCCTCACAGCAGCCGCCGGCCCTTCGGGTTCCGCTCGGAGCACGTCGGGCACTCGCAGTGCGTCGTGCTGCCGGCGAGGAGGACGATCGTCTCGTCCGGCAGGTCCGCCTCGACACGGGCAATCCTGGGTAATCTTGGGCAATCTTGGGCGAGCTTGGGTAATCTCGGGCAATCTCGGGCAATCTCGGGCAAGTCCGCCTCGATCTCGACGCCGTCCTCCTCGAAGTGGATGACGAAGCGCAGCTCCTCGGCGGCGGGCCGGTGCTCCACCACCACCGCCGGGTACCACTGCGAGAGGCCGTCCTAGTCACAGCGGCGGCGGGCCCCCCTTCAGGAAGCAGGAGGCTGTGTGGTCGTGTCGCTGCGAGATGCCGGGGATGAGTGGCAGCCCAGCTGGCTGTGTGTCTTGCCTGTGTCTGTGTGTCACTCTCAGTGTGACCGCCTCGTGTGTGTGTGTGTCTGTCTGTCTACATGCCGTCCTCGTCGAGGAAGGTCGCGCTCACGAAGCGGCCCACCAGAGACGCGTCGCACTGCGCCGGCCACGCGACCGCCTACTCATATCTCCCCGTATCTCCCCGCATCTCCCCAGATCTCCCCTGCGCCGGCCACGCGACCGCCTACTCGCAGCCCCCCCCTCAATCGCTCACGACACTCCTGTGGCCCGCTGCCCGGCCCACCGCAGCCGCCTCCGACCGGCCTCCGTCGAGGTGCCGCTCCCTCACGCGCCTGCAAGCCACACCGCGAGGGGGTCAGGCACGAGCCCGGGGGACGGACCACCGGAGAGCGCGGCTCCCGCGCCCGTGCGCCGGCAGCGGGTCCCAAGTCAGCGCCACCATGGGAGGGATGTAGTGCTTGGCAACCAAGTACGCTCTCCGGGCCACCTGCACGAACGGTGGAATGTAGTCTAATGGACTAATGGAGTGGAATGGCATGTCATTGGTGCGCCCTCCGGGCCACCTCCGGACAGCAATAGTGCACCACCACGACTTGTACTTGTGGTATGCATGTGTGTGTGTAGGTCCTACGAGGAGCATCCTGCGGCGGCGCTCGCGGCACGGCAGGTGGGCCGCCCGCCGAGGAGGCCGGCGCCGCGGAAGGCGCAGCGGAAGGCGCCGCTGAAGGCGCAGCGGCAGCTGGCGCAGCTGGCGGCCCGCCCTCGTGCGCCGCCTGCTTGCCGACGCTCTCGGGCCCCTCCTCCGTCGAGCCGCCCCCCTATCCATCAATGCATCGAGGGTAGTGAACACATTCACGAGGAAGCGCCTCCTCCGTCGAAGCGCTCTCCGGCGCCGGAAGCGCAGCGGCAGCTGGTGCCTCGCCCTCCGCCGCCCCTCCCTCCGCCGCTCCTCCCCCCGCCGCCTCGCCCTCCCGCTCCTCACCCTCCAGTGGCGTGGCGGCGGGAGCGGCTGGCGATGAAGGCGCCGGGGGCGACGGGGGCGGAGTGGCGAATGCGGCGGCGGCGGCGGTGGCGGCGGTTTCGGCGGTGGCGGCGGCCACGGTTGCGGCGGCGGCGGTTTCGGCGGCGGCGTTGGCGGCGGCGGTGTTGGCCGGGGGAAAATCCGCAAGAAAGGCTGCGGCAAGGTCGGCTGCAGCCAAATCGGCAGGCTGGGCCGAGGCCGCCGAGGCCAAGGCGGGAGGCGCGTCGAGCAAGGATGGCTGCTGCTGTTGCTGTTGCATAAGCTGCTGCTGCATGAGCTGCTGCTGCTGCTGCTGCTGCTGCTGCTGCTGCATATGCTGCAAGAGCTGCTGCTGCGTCGGCGTCTGCTGCATAAAGTGCTGCTGCTGTTGCGCCGCCTGATGCAGAGCCTGCTGCTGTAGCAAGGCGTGTTGCTGCTGCTGCTGCTGCTGCGCTTGCTGCTGCTGCTGCTGCTGCTGCAGCGCAGCCTGCAGCGCCTGCTGCTGAAGCGCCCTCTGCTGCTGCTGCTGCTGCTGAAACGCCCTTTGCTGCTGCTGCTGCTGCTGAAACGCCCTTTGCTGCTGCTGCTGCTGCTGAAGCGCCCTCTGCTGCTGCTGCTGCTGCATGAGCTGCGACGTCTGCTGCAGAAATCGCTGCTGCTGCTGCTGCTGCTGCGCCGCTTGCTGCTGCTGAAGCGCCCTCTGCTGGTGCTGCTGCAGGAGCTGCGCCGGCGTCTGCTGCGGCGGCGGCGCTTGAGCGGGCGGCGCCTCACCCTGCGGCACCTCCCGCTCCCACGCCTGGCGCCCTGCCCCGGGCTGCTGCGGCTGAGTGAAGTCCTCGTACGGCGGCGGTGCGGGCGGCGGTGCGGGCGGCGGTGCGGCAGGGCCGGTCTGCCGCGGGGGCGGGGGCTTTGCCGGCACCAGCATCTCGAGCGCCTCGCCAGCCTTGAGCGGCGTCGGCACGACGCACTGCACGATGCCGCCCGGCGTCTGGACGCGCAGCAACTGCCCTGTGGCGACGTCTTGCGGCACGACCACCCGCAGGCGCGTCGTGCCCGCAGCGCCGCTCGACGCGGCGGCGGGTGGAGGAGCGACGGCGGAGGGCGGAGCGACGGCGGTGTGACGCGCGGCGGGAGGCGCGGCGGGCGGGGGCGCTGCCGCTCCCGCCCCTGGAATGGCGGTGAAGGGGGCCGCCGTCACGACGAGCTCGAGGTTGGGCGCTTCGTCACACGCACCCACGAGGCGCGCCAGCGAGGCCGCCTATAGGAAGGTTCCGAGAAGGTTCCGAGAAGGTTCCTGGAAGGTTCCGAGAGCCAGCGAGGCCGCCTTGCGCATGTCGACGTACGCGGGCGCGGGAGGACGGAACGACGAGCGCGCCAGCGCGCGGCGGTGTGCAGCGTCGTCGAGCGCGGCGCAGAAGCGCTTGTCCGCGAGCCTGGCGAACGAGAGCTCGTCGAGCAGCTCGCCGCCCACCTTTGGCGGCATGGATCTGATGGGATGGCGTCCTCATAGTCTCCGATCGGGAGCATGGGCAATGCGGCGAATGAAGTCGCGAGCGACAGGTGGGCAAGCACTCGCCGCCCACCGCCTTTACCTTTGCCTCCCGTCCTCCCTTTCCTCAACGGCTCTCTCCACGGGGACCGGAGACCTCGCCGTGCAGCAGCTGGCCTCGAGGAGGACCTCGGCGGATCTCGGCGGATCTCCGGCGGATCTCGGCGGATCTCGGCGGATCTCTGGCGTATCTCCGGCGGATCTCGGCTAATCTGCGCTCGCCTCGAGCACAACCTCGCCCTTCTGGATCGCGGACAGACAGCGCACGCCCCAGCCCGGCTCGCCCCACCCGCCCGCACGCGCGCCCCCCTCCGACGGCGCCGCAACTGCAGCCCTCGGCGCTGCCTCTGCCGCGCCTGCCGCCGCCGCCTCTGCAGCTGCCGGCGCCGCCCCCTGCGCCTCTGTCGCCATCGGCGCGTTCATCGCCGCCGCCGCCTCAGCTGCCGCCCGCGCCTCCGCCGCCTCCGCCGCCTCCGGCGCCGCCTCCGGCTCCGCCTCCCCCTTTCCGCGCCCCTCCTGGCCTGCTGCCCCCGAACCCTCCGCCCCCAGCCCCTCGCCCGCCGCCCCCTCGTGTGCGTCGAGTTGGAACGCCTGCAGCTTCCGCAGCGGAACCTGCACGGCCAAAGCGGCGGGCGGCGCTCGTGCGTCGCACGGCACGCGGACGCGCTTGCGGCCCTCGACTTGGAAGAGCGCCGCCGCTGAGCCACTCAGGTCCTCGTAGCCGAGCGCGCGCGCCGCCTCGGCGCTGCTGAGGCCGTGGCTGCTCTGGCTGCTGGCAGAGCGCGAGGCGACGGCGCGGAGGGTGGAGGCGACGAGAGCGCCTGGCTCGCCCGCTCGCGGCAGCGCCTGCGCCATGCGGACCGTCTCGCGGAACGGGTCGCTCATGACGCCGCTCTTGATGACGGCGCGCAGCTCCGTGGCGAGAGCCGGAGGGCAGTGCGCCAGCGTGTGGTACCCCTGCCGCAGCCAAAAGGAGCGCGCCTCGGGCGTCGCGCAGACGAGGATGGCTTGCACGCCGACCGACGCAGCGAGCTCGGTGATGAGGGCGTGCAACACGGAGCCGAAGCCCTTGCGGCGCTCGGAGCGGGCGGAGGCGAGGATCGGGATCTCGATGACCGACGGCAGGCTCGCGGTGGTCTCGTGCACCTCGACCACCGCCGCTGCCAGCACGCGCACGCCGCGGCAGATCGCGATGCGGCGGGCGCCGGCGTACGGCCCTCGCATGGCGGCGACCTGGTCGTCCATCTCGACCGAGTCGAGCACACGCTCCACCTCCGCGCCGCCGACCTCCGCCACGCCACCCAGCGAGTAGGACAGGTCGGGCGCGCCGGGGACAGCCTTGCCCTTGCCCGCGAGCGCGTCGAGCGGCGAGCGCTTGGTCTCCTTCTGGCGCATGGAGCGCTGCTGCTTTGCAGGGCGCGAGGAGTCGCTGGTCGCCTCGGCGTCGGGAGCGCCTCGACGAGCTCTGGTGGTGCGGGTGGACATCTGTCTGGCGTGCTTTTCAGTGGAAAATTTCTTTCTTTGGACGGACCGCTCGACCACTCGACTGGAAAGGGATGGGTCAAGGACCACGCGCGTGGAAAGGGATGGATCAAGACGGATGCAGGCTCCTGGAAGGACGGGGGCGCAGTACTACGACCCCTACCGCCGAGCATCGCGCCGCGACTTTGTGGGTTGCTTGGAGTCTGCCGCTAGGGAGCGACGCCCCCCACCTTGCCCCACCCCCCACCCGCCACGGCACCTTGTGTGTGTGTGAACAGCGCACAGCGCCATAGGCGACGTATATCGTATTTTCTTCTCAATAACATATAACAAGGTCTGTGAGAACTGTGATGCAGCCGGTGGAGCGCCGGCAGCCGGGGAGGAAGTTTACTTACGTTACCGCTTACCTTGAAGCTGATCCTCGTGCTGGGGCTCTGGTAATGCCGTACACGCAACACGGCGCGGCTCGGCGGGGGGGAGAAGGGGGACCACGTTGCACGTTTTTGCGAATACACACACAGGAAACACACCTTTTCTCAGCGCGCTCTCTCATCATCGTGCATCTCCCCACACCCGCTTGAAGAGCTGTCTCCAGCGACCAGCGTTCGAGAACGGCCAACTTCCCGCCGCTCCGCGCCCCCGCAGCAACCGCCAGCATAAAGACGCACAGCTTGGGCGGCCTGGGGTACATGTACCGCACACAACGCCCTCGGCCTCAGTCCGCGTCGCGCGGAACCCGCGGCTCGGAGGCTCGCGGCGCCGGCGCCCTCCTCCGGCCAACCCTCCCCTCCAATGCTCACCCTCTCGCGGCCCGGGGGGCTGGGCCTCGCCCTCAGTCCACCTCGGCCACCTTCTGCGCCTGCGTCGCGTCCTGCAGGCTCTCGGTATCTCTCGGTACCTCTCGGCATCTCTCGGCACTCTTGCCATCTCTCGTTACTCTCGGCATCTCTCGGCGTCTCTCGGCATCTCTCGGCGTCTCTCGGCATCTCTCGGCGTTTCTCGGCATCTCTCGGTATATCTCAGTATGTCTCGGTGTATCTCGGCGTCTCTCGGTGCGTCATACGGCGTGTCTCGGACTCTCCCGGAACCTCTCGGCATACATCTCGCCTGCGTCGCGTCCTGCAGGCTCAGCTTGATGGCCTCGGCGAGCAGCCGGTCCTCGGCGGGCTCCTCCGGCGTCGTCGCCTCCCCCGGCGGCGCCGGCGGCGAGGGGGGGCCGTCAGCCGGCGGCGCGGCGGCCCGCTCGACGGCCGCCGCGTCGAAAGGAGCGGCGGGCGGCGCGGCGGGCGGCGGCTGCGGCGCGTGGTTGTCGGAGGCTCGCTGCCGGCAGGCGGCGGGAGGCTCAGACGAGGAGAGCGACTCGAGGATGGCGCGGTTGAGCATCTCCTCCTCCTCCAGCTGCTGCCGCTCGAGCTCCTGAGAGGAAGGCTCCGAGAAGGCTCGGAGAAGGCTCGGAGAAGGCTCCTCCAGCTGCTGCGCCGCTCGAGGCTCCTGCTGCGCCTCGGCTCGCAACCGCGCTCGCTCCGCCTGCGTCGCCTCGCCGCCGCGAGGGCCGTAGAGCCGCGCCTGAAGAGAAGGGTCCGCGAAGCCTCCGAGAAGGCTCGGAGACAGTGCCGCCGCGCAGCTGTGCCGCCGCGCCGCCGCGCCGCGCTGCTGCATCAGCAGCACTTGCATGAGGGGTAGCGGCCGGCCCGAGTGATCCGTCGGCACCTCGAGGGCTGCCGCATCTGGGATGCGCAGCACGTTGGTGAAGAAGATGGCGGCGGAATCGAGGAAGAAGCCGGGCCTCATCTCGTTGTGATCGCCCTCGAACGTGACCAAGTTCTTGTCGCCTGCAGGAGAGGGCACGAGACACTTCAGAGACAGCCCCTGCTCCTGCCGCCGACCGAAGTCTTGCCGCCCGCAAACGCGTCGAATATGAGGCGGGAGTGGTGCGGCCGGACGAGCACGTCATCGTGCGCCGTCGCGAAGAGCGCCTGTGGGACATGTCTCGGACGTGTCTCGGACGTGTCTCGGACGTGTCTCACGGCGCCGTGCGCCGCTGCGAAGAGCGCGCCGGCATGAAACAAGTTGGCGCCGCGTCGACAGGTCGGCACTTGTACAGGTCGAACCCCGCGCGGCTCTTGACGGAGGAGGCGACCTACCCATTCCAATGCGCTCCTCCTCTTGCCCTGGCGCGCTCGCTGAAGAGCGGTGCGGAGCGGAGGAGGCGCCATCCGCAGCGCCGACTTGACGAGGAATCCGGGGACGTTGGGCACGCCTGGTGAGGAGTGGGAATGGGGCTCATTGACCAAGACATGACGAGGAGGCCGGGCGGGGTGGGCGCGCCCTCGGGCCGGTCGCCGTCTGGTCCGCCAGAGACGAGCTCGAGGGCAACCTTTGGCGGGGGGAGGGAGGGAGGGTGGCGGGGAGGGAGGGAGGGGTGGCGGGGTTTGGAGGGGCTGGGGAGGGTGAGGGGTAGCGGGGTAGGGAGGGGGTGGGTGGGAGCATGGTGCGGCGGCGTAGTGCGCAGCCTGCTCCAGCAAGAAGAAGAGAGCCCCACGCGCCAGCCACAACTGCTACCCCGCACCAAACGACTACTACTCTGCGGAACAGCCTGCTCCAGCGAGGCAAAGGGCGAGTCGAGGACCAGCCCTGCGATGGACGGGTCTCGCGCGGCCTGCATCACGGAGGACACGGCGCCCATGGAGCGGCCCCACAGCGCCACCGCCCCCACCCCCGCGTACTCGCGCAGCCACCCGATCATCGTCTCGACGTCGTCGCGCTCGAAAAAGCCGAGCGAGATGTAGTTGCCTTCGGAGAGGCCGCAGCCGGCAAAGTCGAAGGAGAAGAGGGCGGCGCCGAGCGCGAGCACCTGGCTCGCGATCGTCGTCGCCTCGGCGCGGCATGACGCGTTGCCGTGCAGGTAGACCACGCACGGGAAGCTGCTGCCAGGCTCGAGGTCCGCGCGCCGCCACAGGCTGCCGCAGAGCGCGAGGCCGCGCCGGTTCGGGACCGAGACGTCCTGCCGCACGAAATCGACCCCGCCGTACCGAAACTCGCTCGGACCCAGGTCGTTGAGCGAGTACTCGGCGCGCGGCGGCCTGATGATCGCTTTGACCAGCTCATCGTAGCCCTCCCGCACGAGGCCGACGTAGCCCGTGATGCCCAGCCGGCGAGACGGCCTCGACTGCTCGCCCTCCGAGCGCGTCATCGAGCCCTCGGACGACTGCGAGGACTGCCGCCGCGGCATCCGAGGAGTAAAGCGGCGGACTATGGTACCTAGGTAGTACCTTGGCGGGCCGGCCCGACAGCGCCGGGCGGCGGGCTTTTTTTTTCTCTGATTTCGTCTTCTATGCCTTCGCAGAGCCAGCGCCAAAGGCCACTCCAATACGCCTTCATCTTTGGCCCCAAGGCTGCCGCTGCCGCCTCCCGCGGACGACACGGGATGTTAATCAAACGGAGCAATGGTCGGAAGCGTCCGAGCGGTCCCGCCCGAGCGGTCCCGAGCGGTCCCGAGCGGTCCCGAGACACCCGAGGGACCCGAGCCGTCCCGAGCCGTCCCGAGCCGTCCCGAGCCGTCCCGAGCCGTCCCGAGCCGTCCCAACGGCCTATGCTAAAATTCGACCGGCAGGGGCGCGGCGCTTGGGCCAGCCAGCTTCTCCCGAGCGGGGCCGCGCTGCCTGGGGGGGGTCCCAAAGTCGGGCGGCGGCGCGGCGGCGGCAGCGGCGGCGGCGGCGAGCTGCTCCAGCTTAGGGAGAAACAAAAGCGCTTGCTCGAGCAGCCCCTTCTGCGACGTCCGATGAGTAAAACATGCGGTACTTGTCCAGCTGCGTCTGCAGGAAATCCTTGACGCCCGAGGGAGAGGAAGTCGTTGGAGGCGTCGTCCTTGATCGAGTGCAGGTACGACGCCAGGAGCCACCCTCCCTGCTCGCCGGTGATATCATCGGAAGTGTTGAGGCTGTCCCTCGCAACGTCAGCGCCGATCATCTTGGTCGTTGGTGATGATCTCCTTGGCCGTCTTGTTGGGGTAGCGCGCCGCGACGACCTGCAGCTTGCGCTTACGTCTCCTTTATGCCCTGCCCCGTGCAGCACCTCCGCGCCGCCCAGCCGTGCATGCAGCCCAGCCAGCCGGAGGCGGGCCGCAAATGTCCCAGCCGCGCCCCCGAGCGAGGCCGAGCGGTCCCGAGCGGTCCCGAGCGGTCCCGAGCGGTCCCGAGGGACCCGAGCGGTCCCGAGCGGTCCCGAGCGGTCCCGAGTGGCCCCAGAGCACCCCAGAGCCTACCTGAGAGCCCACGGCCGCTTGGCAGGCACCTGCGGGGAGCCTGTTTCTTGTCATGATTAACATCCACGGATCACGGTCCTGACGGCAGATGATCGGCCGGTCTGGAAGACTGACTTCACGACGAGCGCATCAACGGCGGCCGGGAGCGCGCCTGGCTGGAAGGTTGCCCACTTGAAAGTGCTTTGGAGCAGGCGGCGGCATCTCCGTCACCTCGTTCGGCCTGGGCTTCTTGGGCGTACCGATCTCCGCGAGCCCCTGAGGGCATGAGGGCTCTGACATGTGCGCAGCACCGCAGGATAGGTAGCTGCGGCGGTTTTGCAAAGAAGAAAGCCCTCGACGACCATCTTCTCTCTCGTGTCTCGACTCTCCAGGAGATGCCTGGTGTACATATTTATTTATTATTCGAAGAAAGATCCAAGCCGCGGCAGCAGCTGGCAAGGTGGGCGTGGTGCGGACGTGGCTCAGCGCGGGCGGCTCCTAGGGCGGCTCGATGCGACACGTTCGAGCGCTGCAGTGTGAGTTGGCCTCTGTACGTGAGCTTCCGGAAACCAAAAAGGAAACCAGAGGGTCCCATCAAGCACTTTGAGTTTCCGGAAGTTTCCAGGCGGGAAACCAGAGGGTGTTTTTGTGCTCCCATTCATGCTCCGCATTCTGGCAACTCTCGAGTTTCCCTGAGTCTGAGAGCTGGTTTGGGGCAAAATCTGAGGCGAAACCGAGGTAACCGGCAAACTACGCGAGTATTTTCCAGGTATACCCTGGGGTTTTTCCAGGTATACCCGCAAACAAAATGCCCCGGTATTTTGCCGATTTGGATGATTTGGGGCCCAAAACCAGCCTCAGACTCGGCTCAGAGCCCGGGAAATTGATGATTTCCACGGAGTTTCCCCAAGAAACTAGTACTAGATGGTGCTGTAGGGAAACTAGCAGGAAACACGGAAAGAAAACCAGGCAGGGTGCGAGAGGAAACTCTCTTACAGCCTAAAGTGTGAGTGCCGGTACGGACGGTCTTGAACTCTTGATGATCGCCACCGCCCACCGGCCGGCCACAAGCAAGCAGGTGGTCGAAGTGCTGAAGCGCGGCGCAGAGGTGTCGAAAGAAAACTTGCCGCGAGCTTATCACCAAAGGCTGAATTTTTCTCTCTCTTAAGACTTGGCCTGGCGCGACATTCGGGAGAGAGAGAGAGAGAGAGAGAGAGAGAGAGAGAGAGAGAGAGAGAGAGAGAGAGAGAGAGAGAGAGAGAGAGAGAGAGAGAGAGAGAGAGAGAGAGAGAGATGTTTGTTACATTCGGAGTGAGTGCTGAATGAAGAAGCCTCTCTTCCCTCTTGAATGAAAGACTCACCGCACACCGGGGGAGGGGGAATCATCGTAGCCCTCCCGCACGAGGCCGACGTAGCCCGTGATGCCCAGCCGGCGACACGGCCTCTCGAGACTCGCCGCGGGGCCGGCACCCGGCAGGTCACTTTGTACTCCACATCACACTTGACAGCGCTGCCCGTGCTGCGCCGCTGGCCACGGCTGACTCACCCTGCGCCGCTGGCCACGGCTGACTCACCCTGCGCCGCTGGCCACGGCTGACTCACCCTGCGCCGCTGGCCACGGCTGACTCACCATGCGCCGGTTCCTCGGAGTGCTCGCGCTCGTCTCCGTGCTCGCGCTTCTCCTCGTCAACTTCACTCGCTTCTCTGCACCGCAGTCACGCGGAGCAGCACCCGACGCAGAGGCTCTGCTCGCGGCGATGCGCCGAGCCGCCGCGTCCGAGGCGCGGGCTGCAGCAGCAGAGGCTCGCGCCACGGCCGCAGAGGCACGGGCTGCTGCTGCGAGCGCCGCCGCCGGCTCGACGCCACCGGCGGATTGCACGTCGCCCGGGCTCGGCAAGCCGGACAATACCGAGACGAACCGGAAGCTCGAGGCGGCGCTGCAGCGCGTCGCCAACGAGCGGAAGGAGGTGATGCTGTCGCTGGCGAACGACGTGATGATGTGCACCAACCGCAAGACGTGCTGGTGGAACGGCGGCAATGTGCTCGAGATGTGGAGAGGCGTCGCCGGGTTTCCGGGTCGAGAATGAACGAATACTCATCAAGTAATTAGGTGCTCGAGACCTTCCTCGAGAGCCTTCGCCGGCTGCAGCTGCGGAACTCGCTGGTCATCACTCTCGACGACGCCACCGAGGCGACTCACACACCGCTCACCCTCGCACACTGGGCCTTGCACCTTTGATGCCGTGGGGCTCCTGCCATTTAGACGTGGAGATGCGCGGGTCGCCCGGCCCTTGACTTGTTTAACCGTACCTTACCTTAGGCCTTCTGCACGAAGAGAGGCGACGCGCCTTCGCTGCGGCTCGAGCTGCCCGTGCCGAGCGCGCAGCAGAACTCGCGCGGCGCAGACGTGATCTCGACGCTCAAGTAGCTACCCCGAAACCTTCTGCGAACCTTGTCGGAGCCGTCCTGCAGGCGCGAACATGATCTCGACGCTCAAGTACGGCCTGCTCAGGCAGTCGCTGCTGATGGGCTTCTCGATCCTGGCGCGCCGACGCGCCTCTGAAACTTCCGAGACATTTCGATGAGACCTCCGAGACAGCTCCGAGACACCACCGAGACACCACCGAGACACCACCGAGACACGGCGGCCTAGGTGGTCTCGGCGCCGCCTTCCAACGAATGACTCGAGCATGGACCGTTCCTCAGCTACTTTTGTCACTGTTCTTGTCGCTGCTCCAGGTTGTCGATCTCGACCTCGTCTTCCTCAAGGAGCCTCTGCCGCGACGGCCACGGAAGGCAGAGACTGAGCTCGAGGGATGGGTGATGCCGTGAGTAGGACCCTTTCCTCCACCTCTACCGCGACGCCGACATCGAGGCGTCCCCACACTCGGCCCCTGCCAGCTCCCGACGCTACTCCCGCCCCGCCTGTGACCTGGAGAGATGCACGTCACAGGCGTCCACCGACGGCTTCTCCAAGTCCTGGGCCGGGGGGCAGATCAGCTCGGTCCACGAGCCAAAGATGGGCTGGGGCGGCGGAGGGCTCTACGTGCAGCACTTCACCCTCAACGTCGGCTGCGCCTTCCTCCGGCCCACGCCACGCGCGGTGCTGCTGCTAGATCACCCGACCTCACCCGACCTCACCCGACTTCGCCCGACCTCGCCCGACCCACGCCCGCGCGGTGCTGCTGCAAGACTGGGCGGCGGCTGCAGCCCTTCCCCCGAGCCTTCCCTGACCCTTCTCGGAGGCTGGCCGATAGGTGCTGCTGCTGGAGCGAGTGGCGCATCAGCTCTCCAAAAGTACGAATACTAATTATATGAGTATACGAATAGGTGCTGCTGCTGGAGCGAGTGGCGGATCAGCTCTCAAAGGCGGCGGAGTTGGACCGCAGGGCTTCGACTCCAGCACTCACCGCCGGTTGATGACGCGTGGACAAGAGTGCATAGGCGGCGGCGTGGGACCAGCAAGTCTTCAACTCGGAGGCCTTCATGCTCTCGCACGGGTCGTACAACGGCTCGGGCGTAGCGGTGCGGGCGATACAGCACGATTGCGTCACGCGCTCTTGTTGATGCACCGCTGGTGTCGTCAGGTGCGGGTGATGCAGTACGACCAGTTCATGAACTCAAAGGTGTTCTTCTTCTCGGAGCGGCGCCGCTTCTTTCCGGGCAGGTTGACGGCAGAGGCCGACTGGCCCGTGATGGTGCACTTCAACTACCACCCCGACAAGCACAAGCGGATGCTCTGCGTTTGGGAGAGGTACGTCGGCGGAAAGCCAGACGCTTGCGACAGCCTGCCTCAGGCCGGGTGATTTCGTGCCAGGGCCTGCGTGTGGCCAGCCGTGGGCGCTGGCTGGAGAGAGTCGATATGAAAACTATTACCGCCGCACACACCAGTCAGGAAAAGTAGGCAAAGAAACGAAGTAGAGCTCTTAAGACAACGGACAACCTTCATATGTGAGGATTCTTCTTGTTTGCGCGAGAGACTTGGCCTTCTTGAATTCTTCTTGTTTGTTCGGGCCGCCCGAATCGGCCGCAACCTGAATTCACGCCGCCACCTGATTTACAACACCCTTGCTCGCAATACCAGCCAGCGCCCGGCCTGGCAATCTTTCCGGATGGTTGCTGACGGCGCCGCATCGCTCCTCGACGTGGAACAGCCACCGACGGTGAGTTGCACAGCGTGCGGCTCCCACGACATCAGGGCGTTGTGGGCCACGTTCCTCTTCAACAGCATCTTCACGGTTGCGCAGCTCTTTGGGTCGATATTGTCAGGATCGCAAGCTTTGTTCTCTGACACGAGCACGATGTTTGTTGATTCGGCCACGTACCTGATCAACATACTCGCCGAGTATCTCCGGATCGGTGGGGCGAAGCGTCGCACTTCGGCGGCCGTCGACATCTCGGCCGCAGGCATCTCGTTTGTCGCTCTCGTCGCCGTCGCAATTCTGAACATCCTCGAGTCGGTCAAGGGGATCGAGGCGGGAGGGGGCGACACCAGCGACTCGCCGAATCAGTATATCATGTTCGGTTTCACCGCGGGAAACCTGGTCATCGATATTGGTATGCTCGGCTCCATCCTGCTGCGCAAGCGCGGTGGCTGGCAGGGCCTCCTCACGCGCAAGGCGCGTGCTTCTCGTGCACGTGTGAGCTCCGCGAACGCAGAGCTTGTTGCGAGCAGCACGGCCGGTGCGGAGCAGGAGCAGGAGGCGGCGATCACTTCTACGGCCGACCTCAACGTTTTCTCCGCCCTTGCCCATGTGATTGCCGATACGATGCGCACCGTCACCGAAATGGCCTGCTCCATCCTGATCTGGGTCTACGACAATGACAAGAGCTTTGACGGCGACAAGGCGGACAACATCACCGCGTTGGTGGTGTGCGCGATCATCTTCGCCATTGCGCTGTACGTCTTGTATGAGACTGTCGTCCAGATCAAGGAGGAGATAAGGAAGCGGCGCACAGAGGATGAGGTGGCCGCAAACAATCCGAACTCTGTCACCCCACTCTCGGCTCAGACAGAGTCTGTCAGTGAGCACACGGGGCCTCCACAAGCATGATCGATCTATGTGTGCGCATTTAGGAGAGGTGTTAATTATAACACGCGACCAGTGAGCAGTGTATCCGAATCCGTGAAATCAAAAACGCGTGCGCCGCTTCTCGGAGGCTCTCCTCTGACGGCTTAAGAGTTTTGGCGAGTGCATTCAGCGCACAACCAGAAAATCCCCAAGCCGTCGCCGCGACCATCGAGGTCGCACCCCATGACGAGGAGACGCCTGAACTTGAACGCAGCGTGGACCATCTGCCTCGCGCGATCAGCTGCCTTGGGCTTGCCGAAGCCGCAACTCGGCGAGCCGGACAGCCAGTACGCGACCGCCATGGGTGCGTTGAAGCAGGCCTGTCCCATGAGGAAGCGAACGTCACCGCTCCGAGTGAACAGGATGACGTCGGCGCTCAGAGAGATGACGGCCAGAAGGGCGAAAGAGATCAACCTCATACGGCGTGAGAGCTGCTCGGGAGGCCGCGAGCCGATTATCGCACCCAATGCCGCGGCACAGTAGAAGATGGCGACGTGGGTCGCTGGCCGCGTCGTAGCGATCTGCATCCGTTCCGCCAGCTCCTGGGGTGTGTAGGTCACTGCGCTGTGCACGTTAACCAGAGCCAAGCCGATGGCCACGCTGATAGCGCACAGGGCGAGAATGGCGACGATGGATCGGAGACGGCCGTCGGGGCACATGAAGAAGGATACCTACGGGACATGTCCCCTCCCTCTCTTGGCAGCTCTCGTGATGTCAAGCGGAAGGGGAGGCGGGCGCACAAGGACTCCGCAAAGCATGATCGCGAGGAGGACCGGCCCCAACCGAACAATGTTTAGCAGCATCATAGCAGTTGCATCGGCGGCGGTAGGCCGCGAAAGAGTAGAGGGTTCTATCATCGCAAGGGCGAGCACCGCCAGGGCGGCGACGAGCAGCTGAGTCACCGTCACGCCGCCTGAGGAGGGCGCAGTGCGACACGCCACGGGCGCAGCTGCCTCCTCATCAGCAGCGGCGCCCTTGGTGTTTGTCTCACACTCCTCCCGCTGGAAGGAGAAGACCACGTGTGCGAGCAGGATGGGTCCGGCAATGAGCATGGGACGGACCCACTCAGGGCCGAAGACAGCAAACAGAAAGAGCACAGCGAGCGCCCACAAGGCAATCGAGGAGGGCACTCCGGAGGGCCCTCCAATCGAGCGCGTGGGCTGTGGTTCGGGAGGGGAAGGAGCAGGCGATGGTGGGACATCGTCTTCGCCCACCAACGCCTGCTCGCACAGATTGATCAGACTCCGTGCTTCTTTTATCGACTTCAACGTTGATTTTCCAAGAACGAAGTCTCCTGCGGCGTGGTGTGACGTCAGTGAGGTGCTGGCACGAGCCCCCATATTTCGGCATGGCACGCACCCTTGGCGTCGTGGAGCGCTGTCGCTAAGCGTAGCTTGGATTTGTACTCGTCCGTCCTGTCGTACTGGAGCTTGATCCGCGTTGCCTGCATTTTGTGCCCGGGCATCGCAGGCTTATCGCGCGCGATGCCCGTCACGAGCCTGTCGAGGCTGTGCCGCATCCTCCAGATCACAGCGTCGACTTGGGCCAGCACAGCGTTAGACTGCATCTCATGGATAACGTCGTCCATCGGCCAGGCCACCACTGGGTCCGGTAGCCCATCGTCCCAATTGTAATTGTCGTTCTGCGATGCCGAGTCGGAGGTGGAGCTCGCCGACGAGCATGGGGTTGCTACGGGGGAGAGAGGAGGCGTTGGCTGGGCCCCCGCCCCAGGAGAGGATTGCCTGGCCGCCATGGACCGGCCTGGCGTTGGGGAGGGGTGAAAACTGCCAGCACGCCCCGGGCGTCGGGGGACGGCAGGACGTAAGTTGAACTCTCGAGACCAGACTGGCGCGCGGCGCGCTGCTGCGTAATCGTCGGCCCGTTACTGCCTGTGCTGGTGAGTTGGCGGTCACGCGCTGAATCATCATCGTCATGTGCCTGTGCTCTGCTGCGTTGCCGTCTTGTGGGTTTCTCTATAACTGCGATTTGGAATTTGGCATTTGTCCAGCTCTTTGTTTATTTATTGGATTCCTATTTCATCTGATCCTCGTCTAACTCACGTCACACCCAGATTTTTGGTTTTAGGTATGTTGATGATGCACTGACTTTTTCCACCGCACTCAGGCCACGTTGGCTTTGGCATCAGCCTCGCCTGGGCGTACCTGACCTCAAGCCAACGCACACACGGCGATGTTGGCCATGAGGTGGTGCGGTTGGTGCTGACGAAGTCGAAGTAGGCGATGCAGCGGGTGAAGTGCAGCAACCATGGCTTATCAGCAGCGTGAAAGTGGCGTGCGCTCCAGCCGCACTTGGCGCCCGGCGCAATTTTCTGCCGCAGCCTCGCGATGTACACGTAAGCAAAGAGGCCTTGGTCGGCATTCCCCCCCACAAAGTTCCACTTGTTGTCCCTCACCATCACTGTGGGGCCATAGCGCCGCCGGTCTGCAGTACTGAGAACCGCGCGCGGCGCTCCGCTCAGGTTGAACCCGGTCGACGTGTTGAAGCGGAGTGTTTCAAGTGTGTCAAGCCCGAGCGCGAACGTCGAGCGGTTCGTCCGGAGCAGCAAGCAGCCTGCGTTGACGGGTGAACTAGCATCGAAGCTCGCGCGCAGCTGCCGGCCTGAATCCCAAAACCCCTGAAGAGCGCTCGAAATCGTTGCATTGGCCGCCGCCAGGCGCGTCGGCTGGAGAGGGTAGTGGAAGAGGTCGACGTCCAGGTCTGTGACGAGGAGCACATCCCAGCTGACGAGATTGACGAATTGCCACTTGGAGAGGGCCGCCCTCTGAAAGCGGGCATCGAGGCAGCCTGGGACGTTGCAGTGGCAGGACGGGCAGGACGCAGCGGGGACCCGAGGCCCGTGGCGGGCATAATGAATGGAGAAGTTACCAATGGCGTGGGCCAACCTCGTGTCGATGCCGCGTATGGTGGGTGAGGCGCTGGCACACTCGGCGGCCACAAAGCTCGCATTGTCCGTCAGAACGAGCACACCAGCACGGTGTGATCCCTCCTGCCTCAGGAGCTGCACCCAGCGCGCGGCGTTGTAGCACCACTTTGCTAAACCGCAAAATGTGTTGTGCAGGTGACCCGGTGTCATGGCTGCTGACCGGAAGTCCACGTCCATGTGCACCATTGTGGCAATGCCGACTGTCAGCCGCCGCGTGGAACCGCTGACGGTCACGGAGCGTTGCCTCTTCTCCATGCCCACGTCATGGCTCAGTGCCGGTGTGACGTTCGTGCCGAGATTGGTCTGTGCTTGTGCGTGCGCCTGAGGCGATGGCAGCGGCGGTGGTGGAGCCCTGGGGAACCCCTCACCACTGCTGCCGCGATGCTCAACGCCATCGCCTCGGATGTAGTTGCTGCTGCCCCGCAGGATGCAGGCCACGTCCGCCCGTGATTCGCAGACCTGACCCGTACGCAAAATAGCGGGCATGCAGCACTCGCGTGGCCCGCCGGGGCGACCGGAGCAGCCATGTCCGCCACACAGCCCGCACGTGGCGTTGCAGCAGACCTGGCGGCTTGGGTGCACGACGCCGGCCGAGCAGTCGGCGAATCGACGAGAGGAGGCCGTGTGCTCCACGGGCCTGATGGTGAGGTTGAGAGGGTGGTGGATTGCCAGGCGGTGCGCCTCGGCCGACGGCGAGAAGGACGACAACATCTCGCGCGCGGGTCGGTCGAGGCTGTCACGTGCAAGTTTGGCTGGTGTTTCTTTGGTATTCCGCATGGTCCGGGACTCGCTAAAGAGCTAGAATTCTTTCCTCCAGCTAGAATTCTCTTTAAGACTACAATACGTCGTAGTGTTTTTGCGCAGCGGCGCCGCCAGGCGCCCGCCCCGGCGGTGAGCGACGCGTAGCGAGCGAATCGCCGGGGCGGGCGCCTGGCGGCTCCGCGGAGCTCCTATCTCGCGGGTGCGCGAGTAAAAAGAAATTTATCTGGCGCGCTACGCCGCGCCAGCGCTTGGCGAAAACCGCGAAAGATATAGAATGCCAAATCGCTGCTGCGTCGGGATGCGGGTACCTCGCGAGAAGCCGTTCAAGCCCGGCCATCCTCACCCCCCCAAGCAGCTGCGGCCGCAATTTCAGCCGGTCCCGTGACCGCCCCGACCCGGCAGGTGCGCGTTTGAGCGAGGGCGTCCTGCAGCGCACCGAGAAGGGGCCGGTCGCGCGCAGCGCCACGCCGCAGGCGTCCGCCGGAGGCCCGCCGGAGGCTGTATGCGGCGGCCACTTCCCCTCGGTCTTTCGCCGCGCTCCGGCCGCCCCTTGGCTCCTGGCCGTCTCTTCCGAGCGGCTTTGCGCGCCCCCAACATTCCCCTGACAGCAGCGCCTCACGGCGTGGGCTGCGAGGTCACTCGGGGTGACCCAGGGGGCGGCGGGGGAGCACTCTTCCGCCGGAGTATCGACGGTCTTCCCGCTACTCGCCCGTTTAAGGTGCATCCACGCCCCGCCCACCACCTTCCCGGCAGCCCCACCCGCTCGCTGACGTCCTCA
Organism: Emiliania huxleyi CCMP1516; assembly: GCF_000372725.1. Classification (NCBI taxonomy): domain Eukaryota; phylum Haptophyta; order Isochrysidales; family Noelaerhabdaceae; genus Emiliania; species Emiliania huxleyi. The sequence continues at coordinate 815,962 of NW_005200784.1, read as the reverse complement.
CTTCTCCCCCCTGCCCCGCCCCCCCTTCAGGCGAGGCCCTGGCCACCAAACTCGCGCTCGTCGCTCCGGGAACGGGCAGCAGCGCGACGCTTTTCGAGAGCGAGCGGCGGCGGCGGCTCAGCACCAACCTTTGCAACGCACGGGCACAGCGGGGGTGAAACCAGGGAACACCCCACCAGCCAAGACAACGACGACAGCGACGATGGCGCAAGGAGCGACGACGAGGAGACACCCGACCGCGCAGCAAAGCCAGGACCGAGCGAGCAGCCACCCGAAACGGGCCATCCGAACGATGGCAGCCAGACAGACGACGAATTCACAGTGATGGACGTAGAAGAGGAACAGCCAGAGGACGAGGCGCCCCAGCCGCCGAGGAAGCGAGGGCGCTTTGAGAATGAACGTAGCGATTCGATGAGTCAGGGAGAGGGGGCGAGCAAACAGCATGGAGAGGATGGAGAGCCGGTGACGAAAGCCCAGAAGCAGCGCCTACGCAAACGAATGGAGGGATCGGCAAGAAAATCGGGGGATCAAAAGTCATACGAGAAAGACCGCAGCAAGAGGCGAAGAGGAGGAGGGGTGAGGGAAAATTTCTGAACGGCCGAGCCTGCAAAGCAGGCCCGGACAACTAAGAAGGTCCCTCGCCCAGTGTTCAGAGATCGTAGTGGAACTTAACAATGCTCGTAAAACCATGATCGATGCGAGGACGCAAGTCCACCAACCTCGGCCATTCCAACGGCCAGATCGCTCGCTTAAGGCTGATTGGCTAGACGAGCGGTCTACCTCCAACGGGGCGGTCCGGGAACGCGTGGAACCTGCCCGCCTCGGTGGGAGGTGGTTTGGCGCCGACGGGCCGCCCTCTCCACCACCCTCGCCCAGGGATCTACAATGCTGTCTTAAGGTCCGACAGGTTCGGCACCGGGCACCGCCTCGGTATACAAAATGCGCCTGCGGGCGGACCCTTACAGATTACAGCGGATCACAGATCACGCAGGGGCTGGCTGCGTGGGCCCCCACCACCGGACTCCGTCGGGTTCGCGTCTCCCTACCCGCTGAGGGGAGCGCAGTGTGTGTCTGTGTCTGTGTCTGTGTCCCTGTCGTGTCGTGTGTGTCGTGTGTAACTCTCGCACTGCTCTGTCTTAGCTCTCGCCACACGCACAGGCTCAGCCTCGCCTCTCTCCGCCCGCACGCTCGGCGACGCACACGAGTCACGACAGAACCCGGACGACGTGCGTTTTTGCTGCTCTACCAAACACGCACACCCACGCCCGCCCCAGTCAGCGGACCCAGCGCCATCGAGAACAAAGACTTTGGCGAGCCAACGCAGCCGAGAGATAAAGGTTCTCCGCAAGAGAGCCGTACGGTCTACGGAGTAGCGGTGCAGAGCGCGAACTCGCCGTACTGAGCCTAGCGCAGCGCGAACTCGCTCCTGTTCATAGCTGCGCAACCCTAGCCTAGCTCCATTTTCTTGCTCCAAGCGCTTGCGCTTCGGCGGTTGGTGGTGCACTTAACTCCGAGAAACCCATCGGCTCGCCTGGGCTCGCTCCGATTTCTTCGAAAATTCTCTTCGGCTCCAGTGGTGTACCTGTGTTAGTGCCAGTGCGCGCCAGTCCCGTGCCCAGTGTTGTGCGAGGGAGTTCCCTTGTAAATTCGGAAGGCTAAAATTCTCTTTTTGCACAAGGAAGAGCCAACGAGTGGCAGAGCTCCCCAAGCTCCCCAAGAAGCTCTCCTCCTACTCTACCGAAGCAGAAGCCTCGACGCTGAGATGCCCGTGCTCGCTGACCTCCTCCACGCGCTCCTCCTCCCGCTCCGCATAGTTCTCCGCCTCATCCACCGCCTCCTCTACTCGCCAACGTGGCGGACAACCTACCCGGTGACGCGCACGCTTCCCGAGCCGGTCGCGCCGGCCGCGCGCAAGGGCACGTGGACGCTCCGTACCCGCACGGGCGAGTCGCCGCTCGGGCCGGTGAAGCACACGCTGAACGGCAACACGGGCCGCCAGCTGTGGACCTTCGACCCGGCCGCCGCTCCCGCGGCCTGGGAGGCGGACGCGCTCTCGCACTTTCGGCGCGAGTACGAGGCGATGGCCGAGGTGCGCCACCACTCGGCGGACGAGCCGCTGCGGCTGCAGGCGCTGCGCGAGACGGGCGGGAAGCGGCGCGCGGCGAAGCCGCTCCCCAAGGGCGCCGCCGAGGCAGAGCAGGTCGACGCGTCTCTGCGGCACGGCATCGGCTTTTACGGCAGCCTCCAGATGGAGGACGGCCACTGGCCGGGCGACTACGGCGGGCCGATGTTCCTGCTGCCCGGGCTGGTGATCGCCTGCTACGTGACGGAGACGGAGCTGCCGGCGGAGCACCGCGCTGAGATGCTGCGCTACTTGCGCAACCACCAGAATGAGGACGGAGGCACGGGGCTGCACATCGAGGGCCACTCGACGATGTTCGGGACGTCGCTTAACTACGTCGCCGCGCGGCTGCTGGGCATGGCGGCGGACGACCCACACTGCCTCCGCGCGCGCGCCTTCATGCACGGCCGCGGCGGCGCCGTCAACAACACGTCGTGGGCGAAGTTCTGGCTCGCGTTGCTGGGCGTGTACGAGTGGCGCGGCATCAACCCTCTGCCGCCGGAGATGTGGATCTTGCCTTACTGGCTGATCGTCCACCCGGGCCGCTTCTGGTGCCACTGCCGCATGGTCTACTTGCCAATGTCGTACCTGTACGGCAAGCGCGCCGCCTGCCCGCCCACGCCCCTCACGGAGGCCCTGCGCAAGGAGCTCTACGTGGAGCCGTACTCTGAGATCGCGTGGGAGGAGCAGCGCAACAACTGCGGCCCGGCAGACATGTACGTGCAGCACCACCCGCTGCAGGACCTGCTCTGGAAGGTCGTCGCCGCAGCAGAGCCGTGGATCCCTGCCTGGCTACGCCGCCGCGCGCTGTCGTGGTGCGCCGACATGATCCTGCACGAGGACGGATCGACACGGCATGTCGACATCGGCCCGGTCAACAAGGCGATCAACATGGTCTGCTGCTGGTACGACGACCCGCACGGGGAGGCCTTCAAGGCGCACCTGCCCCGCATCTTCGACTACCTCTGGCTCGCCGAGGACGGCATGAAGATGCAGGGCTACAACGGGTCGCAGGCGTGGGACACGGCCTTTGCAGTGCAGGCCATCGCGGCGTCGGGCCTCGGCGAGGAGGCCGAGGTCTCGCCCATCCTGAGGAAGGCGCACGAGTACCTCGACGCGTCGCAAGTGCGCGAGGACTGCCCCGAGGTGGAGAGGTACTACCGCCACATCTCAAACGGCGCGTGGCCCTTCTCGACCCAGGACCCGGCTGACCGATCTCGTCCTGCTGTATGATATCCTGCTGCATTGTAGCTTATCATTACGATAGGACCACGGCTGGCCGATCTCGGACTGCTCTTCGGAAGGGCTCAAGGGCGTCATCGCTGTCGAGGCGGATATCTAGCCGAGATCTGGGCGGAGATCTAGCCGATCTCCAGCCGATCTCAGCCGAGCTCTAGCCGAGGGAGAGGCCACACCTCGGCTGTCTTGGCGTGCAGGCCCTCGGCTTGCCCGGCGTAGCGGCGCTCGAGCCGGAGCGGCTGTTCGATTGCGTCAACGTCATTCTCTCGTACCAAAACACCGCCGAGCACTGGGGCACCGGCGGCTGGGCCACCTACGAGAACACGCGCGGCCCCGCGGCGCTCGAGCTTCTCAACCCGTCTGAGTGCTTCGGGGACATCGTCATCGACTACTCGTACTGCGAGCTGACCTGCGCCTGCATCACCGCCCTCTCGCACTTCCACCGCCGCCATCCCGGCCACCGCACCGCCGAGATCTCGACGGCGATCAAGCTCGGCGCGCCGTGGACCCGCGACACGCAGCTGGGTGGCCCACGCGCTCATTCTAATGGCTGATGGCTCGCGGATAGGCGCGCAATGGATCCGCGACAAGCAGCGGCCCGACGGCTCGTGGTACGGCTCGTGGGGCGTCTGCTTCACCTATGGCGCGAGATGGAGCCGAGATGGAGCCGAGATGGAGCCGAGATGGAGCCGAGATGGAGCCGAGATGGAGCCGAGATGGAGCCGAGATGGAGCCGAGATGGAGCCGTACTACGTGGCCTCAGGCGCGTGGTTTGGCGTGGTCGGCCTCGCCTCGGTCGGCGAGCGGGAGGCAACCTCGCCGCACGTCGCCAAGGCGCTCGCGTTTCTGCGCTCCAAGCAGCTGCCCGACGGCGGCTGGGGCGAGTCCTACTTGTCGTCCTCGAGGAAGGAGTACCACCATGCAGACGCGTCGCAGGCCCCCCCCCCACACCCGCTTGCACGAGCGCACTCCTTCCCTCACCGCACCACTTGGCACGCGGACGCGTCGCCAGCCACGCCATCGAGTGCATGCCTCCCCTTCCTTCCGTTGATCCCTCAGCCGGTGTAGTCACCGTTCGCGGACGCGCCGCAGGCCGTCAACACGTCGTCCGCGCCGTGTTTCTTTTGGGAGCACGTATTTCTTTTGTCCTCAGGTCGTCAACACGTCGTGGGCGATGCTCGCCCTCCTCGCCGGCACGGAAGGCTGCGACGAGTCGATGGCCGGCGCGGCGCCGGTCCTCGCGCGCGCGGCTGCCTTCCTGATGTCGATGCAGGAGCCGACGGGCGACTGGCCGCAGCAGCTCATCTCCGGCATCTTCGGCCACACCTTTCTCATCCTCAACAGGTGGGCGCGCGATGAGTGGTTGTGAATTGGTCATGCGTAGGCGTCTTCAACCACAACTGCATGATCACGTACGCAAACTACCGCAACATCTTCCCCCTCTGGGCCCTCGGCCAGTACCGCCGCCGCCTCCGCGGCGAGCCCCTCCCAAACCTCGACGCGGTCCCCACTCTCAAGCTCTGAGCTGCCGGCCGGCCTGGGCGCGCGCGTCGAAGTGGCGCCGCGGCGGACAGGAGAACCTCGCGCCGTGCGGCAAGAGCCGGCGGGGCGGAGACACAGCGACAGCGAGGGGTGACGTCGAGGTTTGCACATCGCTGGAACAACGGCAGGCCAGCGACATGCAGAGGTAGAGCCGCCATGATGGGTCTCAGGGAGCCCCTGTTTTCATGTTGAATTTATTTTGGCATCCGCTCGAGAGAGATCGTGTGTGGGGTTCCCGACCAGCTCCACAAGTCCACACCCGCAACACCTAGCCCCCGCAACCGCACGGTGGGAGCCCGCCTTAGCTTCCCTGCAGAAGAGAGCATGCGAGAGTTAGACCACGCAAGCGTGAAGCGACAAATAAGCGAGCCCCCCCTCCCCCCGCCGCCGCCTGGCGCCAAGCCTTGTGGGGTGTTGGGCTCACCTTCCACTGCATCAACACCTCCCATCTAGCATACGTACGAATTGATTGTACTCGAGGCGTCGACCCTCGGGGCGGCTCTTGCGACTTGCCGTCGCACTTGCTCGGTGGCCGGGTGGAAGCAGCAAGCAGCCAGACCTGCTATGACGAGCTCAAGTGTGTGGGCTCTCTCCACTCACCCTTGTCCATCTCATACCTTAAAACTACCTTCAACAGAATTCGGCGAATTATTGGATATTACCAGTCGATATTGGCGCCGATTACCATGTGTGTGTCTCTTGTACCAACCTGACCGCCCAATCTGCCAAAACCTCTTGGTTGGGAGCTCGCGCGCAAGCGAGCGCGCACCCACCCTCTGCCACCCTCCGCAGGGCTACAGCGGCATATGCTCCCGGCGCTGAGCTTCATCCTCGCGGCCGGCGAATGCGCCCGGTATTGCGCGACCAATGACAAGCCGTGGGACCAGAAGTGCATGTGGAACGGATGCCGTAGCTGCCCGTCTGACTGTCCTGAAATGCCACCGGCGTTGTGCCGAAGCTACTGCGCCAGCAACACAAACATCTGGGCCAAAAAGTGCACCTGGAATGGCTGCGGCGGTTGCACTAATTTCAGATTCGTGAAGGGGACGGCCGACTGCGCCTCGGTCCTAAACGCAGTACCAGAAGACGCATGCAAGCCTTCTTGCATTCGCAACACGAACGAATGGGCGCAAAAGTGTAAGTGGGCCGGGTGCAGGGAATGCTCGCCGAGCTGCTCAGCGCCACCATCTTTGCCGCCGCCTGCGCCGCCTGCAGCTCCCCCTCACCTGCCCTGCCTCAACTATTGCATTCAAAATACGCGTCCGTGGGAACAGAAGTGTGGCTTTCGAACTTGCGCCGGATGCCACGCATGCTCCATGGCCCCGCCGCCGCTGCTGCCTTTGCCATCACCAGCGCCAGCGGTGGCACCGTTGGTCAAATACTGGGTGTCGGGCGGCGAGTTTGGAGACCCCTACTACACCTTCAACCCACCGCTGCAACCATTCGAGCCTGGCAGGTCCTATGCCTTCAAGGGTGGCGAGCGCACAGTGGAGGGCGGGCGCCACCCTTTCGCCATCGGGGCAGCGCTCTTTGTCGACCTGCCTCCCGAGTTCGATCAGGTGGGGACGTCCATCTTGACGCTCGGAGAGTGGACGACGATTACGATTCCAGAGGAATACACAGGGCCAATCATCTACTACTGCACGGCCCACACGTTCATGATGAAGCCGTTTCTCCTCCTGCTGCCACCCGCACCCCCACAAATGCCGTTGTCGCCGGCGACACCGCCGTCGCCTCCGATTCGGATTGATGCGAAATACTGGGTGTCGGGCGGCGAGTTTGGAGACCCCTACTACAACTTCAACCCACCGCTGCAACCATTCGAGCCTGGCAAGACCTATGCCTTCAAGGGTGGCGAGCGCACGTCGAGGGATGGGCGCCACCCTTTCGCTCTCGGATCGGAGCCCTTTGTCGACCTGCCGCCCGAGTTTAATCTGGTTGGAACGTCCGTCTTAACGCTCGGAGAGTGGACACAGATCACGATCCCGGAAGACTACACAGGGCAAATCTTCTATTACTGCACGGCCCACTCGTTCATGGCAAAGGCGTTTGAAATCGCACCCTCGTAGGAGAAGGGGCCGGCATCGCCATCGGTCCGGCACCAGGCTTCAGTCTTGGCGTACTCTTATGAGAATAGAGACTAGACTCGGCTGAGTACTCGGATGTGGGGGGTGTCAGGTCAGTCCTCGGACGGGACCACGCACCTGCACCTGTGCGCTGTGTAGTGTGTGCAGTGTGGGGCTGTGGCCTTCGTTGGCACAAGAATCAAGATCGACAATATGGTTATGCGCAGCTTTTGCTGCAAATGCAGGCGCAAAAACATCGGTTTGTCTAGACTCTAGCCAAAAGCTTACCTCACGTATCATGGCCAAAGAGACATGGTTCCGCGCGGACCGCGGTGTCGGCGCCGGCACCATTTCACAGTGTCAGTCCAACCCCTCTCTGCTGGCTCGCACGCCGCTCCCATGTCTCCCAGCACTCTGTCGGGGCAGCCGGTACACACTCTCGCCCTCCTGCCCTCACTCACATGCAGCCTCCAAAGAAACGTCCGAGCAGACTCAGGGCGCCCGGCGCCTGGCGGTATCAGACTCCGCCCGCAGAGCCCTTCGACTCGAGGTAGGCGGCCATCTCCGCGAGGGTCTCGGCGAGGACAAAGCCCCGCACCTTTGCCGCCGCACCCGCAGCATGCGCCTCCGTCACCAACCCGAAGGCCGGCTTCCACTCGTCGCTACTGGTGGGTGCCGCGTCCGCCGCCGCCGCTGGCTCGGCGGGCTCGGCGGGCGCTACGTCCGACGCCGCCACCACCGGCGCCTTGCTCCAAGACGGAGCGTCCAGAGTCGCGAGCCATCGCGCCTTGGCCGCCTCTGCCTCTCCCTCCGCCGCCGCCGCCGCCGCCGCCTGCTCCGCCTGCACTGCCGCCGGCTCGGAGGGTGCTGTCGCCGCCGCCGCCTGCGTGCCCCACGACGGAGCGTCGAGAGACGCGAGCCACTTCGCCTTCGCCTCCGCCTCCGCCTCCGCCGGCCGCGGCTTGCCCCACGATGGGGCGTCCAGACTCGCCAGCCAGCGAGCCTTGGCCTCCGCCTCCTCGGCCGCCGCTGCTGCTGCCGGTGCCGCCGGTTCTGCAGCCGGCCCTGCGGGAGCTGCCGGCTCCGCCGCCGCCTTGCCCCATGATGGAGCGTCGAGGCTCGCCAGCCACTTCGCCTTCGCCTCCGCCTCCGCCTCCGCCGGTGCCGCCGCCGCCGCCGGACCTTCGCCCAGCCACGACGGCGTCGCCTCGAGCCTCGCTAGCCACGCCTCCTAGCCTCGCGAAACGCGTGGAGTGAGACGCGTGGGCGGTGGACGGTGTGAGAGAGCGAGGGGAGAGAGGCAGCCTTGGCCGCCTCTGCCTCCGCCGCCGCCGCCGCCGCCTGCTCCGCCTGCACTGCCGCCGGCTCGGAGGGTGCTGTCGCCGCCGCCGCCTGCGTGCCCCACGACGGCGCGTCGAGAGACGCGAGCCACTTCGCCTTCGCCTCCGCCTCCGCCGCCGCCGGCCGCGGCTTGCCCCACGATGGGGCGTCCAGACTCGCCAGCCAGCGAGCCTTGGCCTCCGCCTCCTCGGCCGCCGCTGCTGCTGCCGGTGCCGCCGGTTCTGCAGCCGGCCCTGCGGGAGCTGCCGGCTCCGCCGCCGCCTTGCCCCATGATGGAGCGTCGAGGCTCGCCAGCCACTTCGCCTTCGCCTCCGCCTCCGCCTCCGCCGGTGCCGCCGCCGCCGCCGGACCTTCGCCCAGCCACGACGGCGTCGCCTCGAGCCTCGCTAGCCACGCCTCCTAGCCTCGCGAAACGCGTGGAGTGAGACGCGTGGGCGGTGGACGGTGTGAGAGAGCGAGGGGAGAGAGGCAGCCTTGGCCGCCTCTGCCTCCGCCGCCGCCGCCGCCGCCTGCTCCGCCTGCACTGCCGCCGGCTCGGAGGGTGCTGTCGCCGCCTTGCCCCAGGATGGCGCATTCGCCAGCCAAGCGGCCTTGGCCTCGGCTTCCGAGAGCGCCGCCAGCGGCGCCGGGGAGGCCGTCTTGGCCCATGTCGGCGCGTCGAGCCTCTCCAGCCAGGCGCGTTTCGACGCCTCCTCGCGCGTCAGCGTCGCGCACGCCACGTCATCGCCAGAGCCGCACGCCTCTGCGAGGGCGGAAAACTCGGCCGCCGCCTGCCGGAGCGCCCCCGCCGCCTGGCTCCACGTTGAGACCTTGCCGAGGCCGTCAGAGAGCCATGCCGGCACGGCCTGCCCCTCGGCCAAGGAGTCGGCAGAGACCTTTCCCGCGCCGGACCACGTCGGTAGGTTCTTGGCGAGCCAGGCGGCCTTGGCGTCGGTCTCGCTCATGCGCACGACTCGCGCTCGCACAGGCGGAGATGCGGGGACGAGGAGCGCGGGCGCGAGGGCGCCGAGGAGGCAGATCATCAAGAGCCGGCAAACCTGGAAACCTGGGGGACCACCGCGCTGATGGCCAACGATCTCAAACAAAAGAAATTGCCCGAAGTCGCTCCTTGGGTTTCCAGGCGGGCCACACCGAACGTACCGAGCGAAGAGCCGAGCGGAAGGAGGACGGGGAAGATGACTCAGAGGAGGACGAACCAGTGGAAATTCAGTTGTCAGATGTCACGATGCATCCGAAGGGGACCCCAGCGCCGGCATCATCCGTAGAGGCACGAGTGTTCGAAGAGAGAGTGGACCTGAGCAACAACATGACTTGGAGGCAAATGATCGGAGTGGGAGTCAGAAATGTGGTCCTTGCGCGAGGGGAGCTCGATAGACTCGAGGGGCCAGGATACGCCGCAAGGAGGACGGAGTTGCGCCGAGAGGCGAAAGAAGCCGCGAGAACAAGGGACCGGCAGGCGGCGGCGTCGCAGGACGAGGCAGAAGAGAACGACGCGACAGAGGGGGAAGTGACGAGGGAGAGAACGACGAGAGTGGGACAGCCGCGAGGTGGCATGAAGGTTGCAGCGAGAAGCGGCGAGAGACTGCGAAAAGAGATACGAGGAGGCAGACCCCCCAGGGTGGGCGACGGCTAGCGCATCACACCCTCCTCTCCTTAAAATCCCTGTGTGGTGGCGGCGTGCCGTTCTCCCATCCCTCCCTTGGGTTGTGTGTTTTCTTTCTTTCTTTCTTTTCCAGGCGGGGTGCCGTCCTCCCATCCCTACCTTGGGTTGTCCGTTTTCTTTCCTTGGCTTTCCGTTTTCTTTCTTTCTTTCTCTCGCCGCAGAGCGACGAGACAGACAGAGGATGAAGCGACAGGCAGGAGAGAGAACGACGAGAGTGGGACGACCGCGAGGTGGCATGAAGGTTGCTTGCAGCGAGAATCGGCGAGGGACTGCGAAGGGAGATAGGTAGGAAGAGAGAGAGGCAGACGCCCAAGGGTGGGCGACGGCTAGCACCACACTTCTCTCCTTAAAATCCCTGTGTGACCTGTGAGCTGTGTGGTGGCGGCGTGCCGTCCTCTCATCCCGCCTTGGGTCGTCTGTTTTCTGTCTTTCTTTCTTGGCAATAACAAGGAGATTTTTACACACGTGACACGACACAGGCACGGGACTGGCGCGCACTGCCACTGGGTGGCACTTAACGCAGGATAAAGAATCTCCGCCGCGCGCCAATCCCGCAAAGCGACCAGGCGAGGACGGCGTGCGAGGCGCTGCATAAAGTGAGTAGTGATGCCTCCCTTGAGTGTTGTTTTGCTTTCTTTCAGAGAGAGATTTTTGAAACCCAACAAGAGAAATCACGGCTCTCAGAAGTGATTTGGGCTCGGCAGCTTGTCAGCCCTCAGCCGAAGCTGGGGCCCGGTCCCGTAGCCGAGAGAGCCCGCGTCGATGAATTCGACGCGGTCCGGGAGGCCTTGCGGAGAGACCAGCGAGTTGCGATCGCTCCTGTACTTCATGGGCGTCATCAAGAGTGGCTGCGGGCTGACTAGCCAGACCGCCGGTCGTGCTCTCTTGCTCTGTGGACGACTGGGGCAGGGCGACTCAACGGAGGTGAAGGGGGACGAGGGAGGCAGACTCACTCAGCTGCTCTCCGGTAACCTCGGGTTGGTTGTCAGAACCCGTTGGGGTTTCTGAAATGCTTTTCTGCGTGAATCGTGCTGTGAATCGTGCTGTGCGACCGCGGATTGTAAAATTCTTTTCTGTGCGCGCCAGTCCCGTGCCCAGTGTCGTGCGTTTGTAAAATTCTTTTCTGCCCGGATCCTCCGCCTCGGCTGGATGGATCTGGATGGATCTGTCGGGGCCAGCATCGACTGCAGGCTGCTGAGGTCTAGGTTATCGTTGCTCATGTCACGACGGGTATTACTTCCATGGCGGACCTCCTCGTGGGCAATGCGGGGGCGCCCTTCGGCGTGGTGTTGCGTCTCGCCACAGGTACGCCGTCGCTCTCGGTAGTGCGCGGCGCCAATGCATCCGAGCTTGCCCTAGATGGCGCCCAGCTTGCGGACGACCGCCACATGATCCGCGTCTCGATCAGCGGCACTCTTTCGTTGCACCACGCTCATATTGCTGCTCACTCGCTTGATGTCTACAGTCTCCCAAACCTCGCTGACTATGACGACGGGGTCGCATACCTGCTATGGCGCTACTCGTTTGCCGGCCCTGGCCGCTTCCACTTGAACTTCACCGCCGACTTCTACAGCTGCAACCGCACGCTGCGGAGCGTGAAGCCAGATGCTAGGTTCGATGCCATCGGGCACTCACATCCGACCGACTTTGCTCTCGCGACCGAAGGCTCCAGCCGGCCAACCTTTTGCGAGAGCGTGCCGCACGGGGCCACGGCTGTGCGCGCGACGAGCTACGCTGTCATCCGTGGATCAAACTCCACGGCGAACCAGCGCTGCACGCGGCCTGTGGCCATCTCCGACCTATCCGACGGATGGTGGCAGTCGCACGACGGCAGAGCAGTGGCCCAGAGTGGTCAACTGCGGTGGCACCTGCGCCGATGCACACAGTGGCAGGATGTGCTCGATGTGGAGGTGCGGGAGGCGCTGGCCTGGTGGGCGCGAGTTGGCAAGAGGACGCTGTACTTGGTTGGCGACTCCAACTCGGGGAAGGTGAGTGCATCGTGGGAGCACGCTGGCGTGACGGTTCAGTGGGTTGACGTGCGGCCCATGGCCTTCGCCCTCCATTTGGCGCCCAACGAGAGCGATCACGATGGGAAAACTAGGCTGACACCCGCGGCGGCAACGGCAATGGGGTATGGATCTGCCAGCTGGGTGAGGCGGTACCGCGCATACGTGAGCGGGACGCTCAGGCGACTCGCGCGCGTGAAGGGATCCGCTTTCGCCATCGGGCCGAACGCCCATCTCACCGCCGAGGACGATGGGGTTGTTGGTGCTGCTGGCGGTGGTCCCAAAGGTGCATGGTCCAGCCTGCGCGGCGCCTGCGTGACTCAATGGTCACGAATGGACATGGCCACGGAATTGCTGAGTTTGTCCCAGTGGCCACAGCGGGAGGACCGCTCCTCGTGGCGTACCGCCGCCGCCAATGCCCTCGCGCGCGCCTCGGCGGGCGCCGCGTACGTCGACGTCTTTGAGCCCACCCTCGCGCTCCATCCGTGGCGAACCAACGTGGTGCACCTCGAATTGCCCTCGTTTGCCAAGGCGGTGTACCACGAGCTCGTGCCGAGCATGCTCCTCGTCGCGCTGCACCGGGCGTGTGGGGGTAGTGCCTAGTCGGTCCCCTAGACCAGTGGGGTACGGGCAGTGCTTAGTGGAGATTTTTTCATGTCATCTCTCGCTGTCACCTGCCACAAACATGGTAGCACATGCAATGACGTAACGCGTGCATGTGTGTGTTGTCATGTGCATGTGACAAGTCAAACCCCAGAATATCCGGCGTTTGCTTTTCGTTTTCTCTCCGCGCTTTTTTCCGCGTGGGTGCGTCAAGCGTGACACACCAGAAAGCCTGGCAAGAGAACGGCGGGGACCTCGCCCTAGTAAGCGGCCACCTCTCCGTGCGGGTTGTCGGTGAAGTCCCACGGCTTGAGGTTGACCCGCAGGAAGGTGCGGAGCCGGTCGAGCACGTCCGCCTGCGCCTGTGGCCGTGTCTTGGACGCGTCCGAGGATGCGCCGTGGGCGCTGGGGACAAGAGCGGTGTATGCGGTCGTGAGTTTGGGCCGGAAGGGTAAGTGTGGCGGGCAAGGGCCGGCAGGGCTAGTGTGGCAAGGGCCGGCAGGGGCAGTGTGGCGGGCAAGGGCCGGCAGGGGCATTGTCGCGGTGTGGAGAGGGCATGGTCCGGCCAGCCCGGCGCCTCGGCGCCCGCCATGCCGTGCCCCTCACGAGAGTCGCTTACCACTACTACTACTGGAAGGCGCCTCGGTGCCCGCGATGCCGTGTCCCTCCCCGGGGTACGCGTGGTACTCGACGGCGGCGCCTCCGTGAGTGGACCGCCTGAGCGCCTCCACGAAGGGCGGAACCTGCTGGAAGGGCACGTCGATGTCCTTGTCGCCGTGCAGGACCAGGATCGGAGCGCGCAGCTCGGCCGCCCTCGTGATCGGCGAGGCCTCGCGCGCTCGGGCGGCGACCTCCTTCTCGTACACCCAGCCCCCCATCAGCGCGTAATCGTAGTAGCGAACCTCGGTGTGGCGCTGCTGCACGTACCAGTCAGCGATGCCCGCCATCGAGACGCCGCAGCTGAAGACGCTCTCGCCGCCGACGTGCTGCAGCAAGCACATCGACGCCAGGTAGCCGCCCCACGAGTGCCCCGCCACAGCCACGCCTCGCGACGTGTCCAGCCTCGGCTCGACCTTACGCGCCTCGGTCTTGAGGTACTCCGCGCAAGCGAGGCAGTCGGAGAGGTCGGCGACGCCGCAGCCGTCCGCCATCACGCGGTTCATGAAGCCGAGGCCGTTGCCAGTCGAGCCCGAATAGTTGGGCGCCAGCACAAGGTAGCCGCAGGACGCGAGCCAGGAGAGCAGCGGGTTGTAGTCGAACGAGAGCTGGCACATCGGCCCGCCGTGCAGCCAGAGCAGCGGCTGCAGCGGGCCGTCGCCCTCCGGCGCAAAGCGGAGTGCGTGGATGGGCAGCGCCTTGCCGCCGCAGTGAGGGGCCGCCTCGTTGCGGACCATCACCTCGGTCGGCGTGAGCAGCTTGTGCTGCAGCGACAGCGGCATCGTCTTGGTCAGCCGCGCCTCCCGCCCAGAGGCGCCGCCCCGCCAGCTGCAAAAGCGGTTGGGCTTCGACTGGCTCGCCAGCCAGAGGTCTCCCCGCGCCGTGGGGCTCCGGTGGTGGTAGACGACTAGAACCTCCCCCTGCCCCCTGTCTCCGCCAGTCTCCCCATACGCCACAGGAATCTTGCAGCCCTTGCCCGGACCACCCTCGTGCGTCGCGGTGCGGAGCGGCAAAAGCTCGAGCGAACCGTCGCCCTCGGCGGCCGCCGACAGCTCGTAGAGGTCGTCCGAGTAGCTGATCGGTACGCCGTCCGCTTGCTGCTCCGTTCCGGTGGTGCGCGCGGAGAGAAAAACCCTGCATCGGCTCGGGTCCAGCCGGAAGCCCTCCGCAGCACCCGGGCGGCCATACGAACCGCTGAAGACGTCGATGCGATTCGGCGGCCCCATATGCACGGGGCTGAGCCGCGGCGCCTTGAGATCCTCGATGAGCCAGAGGCCGTGCACTGCCTCCTTGACCGCGTCCTTGGGCAACGTCTTGAGACGCTCCGCGTCGCACAAGTGCCCACCGTTGAGGAGCGGCAGCGCGTTGAGCCGAAGGAGCAGGCTGGGTCCTGGGGGGCCGTCCAGCGCGTCGGGGGCGAGGAAGCCGACCTGCGGAGTGCAATACTCCTGCCGGCAGTCGACGGCGACAACCTTGGAGCCGGACCGGTCGTCTAGACCGCGATCTCTGTGGTCCATGAGGACAATCTCTGCCAGCATCGCGTCGGGCAGCCGGTGCACGACAGCAATGTGCGCGGCGTCATCCTCATCCTGCGAGTGATCCCAATTTAGGAGCGCGCCACCGTGCGCGGCGACGAAGAGAGGGCCTCCCCGCTCGGACTTGATTTGGCCGCGCTTGTGCATGAAGAGCCGGTCCCGCTTTGGCTCGCCGCCGCTGACGGCAAACAGGACGGACTCCTCGCGCACCCAAGTCGGCCTCCCGGCGAAGCTCTCTCCGGCTCTCAGAGTCACCCAGGAGCGGGTGGACAGGTCAGCAGTGTCGCCGAGGAGAAGGGCGTCCTTGGTCTGCACTGCGAAGGACACGCCTGACGGGCTGAAGACCGCCTCGGAGAGGCCGGCCACGCCGCTCAACAAGACCTCCGGAAAGCCACCCTCGCGCATCATCACGAGGTCCTTGCCGGAGTCGCCCGAGCCCTTCTCGAGTCGGCCGCGCGTCTGCACCCACGATATGATGAGGCCGCTCTCAAGCCGACCGTTGTCGCTGCTCGGCCGAATGAACGCCGCGGAGAAGCCGGACGCGTCCATGTGACGCCTCACCTCGGCAACAGTGAGCTCCGACATGCTTTCCCGAACGGCGGCGGCGGCGGCGGCGGCGGCAGAGGCGGAGGCGGAGGCGGAGGCGGAGGGAGCGGGCGGGCAAGGCGTCGAAGGCAAGTCGTCTGTTCACAGATAGGTTGATAAGAATTCAAGAAGCTCACATCGCACTTCACAGCTCACGAGAGCTGGAAAAAAATGCAACAAAACTCCCTCGCACGACACTGATGCACGCCCTGTGAGCGGGGCGGGGTGCGCACTGTGCCTCTGTGTTCGTGCGTCGCCCCTCTCTCCTGGAGATGACCTCTATTTATTTATTGGGCACGGGACTGGCGCGCACTGGCACTAACACAGAGAGAGTTAATAAAAATCTCTCTCTAACACAGCTCACAGGTACACCACGATTTTTAGAACCATCGCACAACACTGGGCACGGGACTGCGCGCAAAAGAATTTTTCAACGACGTGTTCTTTCCACTTTCCTTTCGCTTTCCCTGTCGTGTGGGTGAACCCTGCCCAGCCCCCTCTCCGTGTCGCGATGCGCTGCGCTCCCCACTCCCGTTCCCCTGTGTCATCCCTGATCGTCCTTCCAAAGTCCTGCTCGTGTGTAGGTGGGGACCCTGTCCTCCTCCCATCCCCTTTTTGGGCAGCCTGCGGGACTTTGATCTTCGGCTGCGCTCCAAATCTAGACCCCTTTGACTTCAAGGAGGCTGCTTTCGCGCGTGCCCAGTGTTGTTTGCACTCACAGTTCTTTCCAAGGTTCTTTATTCCGCGTTCTTTATTCCATGTTCTTTATTCCATGTTCACAGCAATTATCGCCCCCTTTCTGCGGTATTTGGCGACCTCTCCACACAAGCCTCTTTTAAGCATCGCAACTCTCAACTCGCTTTGAGCTCCTCGTACCTTACCTCCTGCTGCCGCACACACGACAACAATCCAACCTGCGCTCACTCAACACCAGCTCAACGCCGCGCCTCCCGTCTACGACGAGTGCCGGTTTCGGGATGGCCAGCGGCAGTGACCTTTCTCTGTGCTTACGTCCCAGGCTTCTGCCTTCGGTGCCTCGGACGCCTCGGGCTCGGCCATGCACCTCTGAGTCGCGTTGGGTGGACTCTGGACAGCGAACCCGCACGCCGACCAACCCTGTCTCTGAGTGTAGCGCGATCGCCGGCTTGGTCGCCCTGACCACCGCTGCCAGCCGCTGGCGTCACTGCGTCCCTTTTGTCCCTTTTGCTGCCCCTGTTTGCTCCCTTTTCCCTCGCCGCGTAACTTGCGCCCCTTTTGAAAACTTTTATTTTATTTCTTTAATCCCTTTTTTTGCGTTCACTGTTTTCTTTCTTTCTTTCTGTGTGTGTGTGTCCGCCCATGGTTGTCTTTTATGTGTTGATATGAATATGACCGCCTTGCGGCGTTTCTTTCACATAACATCGAAGGCTGGCTCACAAAAAAACTTCCTTTCACAAGAAGCACCCCCACATCGACACACGCGTCGCCCAGGACTGGATCGGAGCGCGCGCGCGGTCCATCTCAAGGCAGGGCAAGCACGCCAGCGTCCGGGCGGGGAGGCGGGCGGGGGCGGGTGCGGGGGGACAGGGAGTCGGCCGGCGCGAGCGACGGCCGCCGAGCTTTAAGTCGCCGACATACAGCGAATATTGTGCACCGAACGCATGCTAATTGAGGGGGGGTCCGACCCCCCACGACGTTTTATGGAACATGCTCCCCACCGCGGGGGGAGCAACGGAGATGATCTCGAAGAGCCTTCCTCGAGCTTTGAGGGGAGCGAGGAGGATCAGAGGGAGCGAAGGAGAACCTTCGATATTGAGCTGATATTGTGGGGAACCAATTCTGACCACTCACGTGACAGATCCCCCCCCGAGTCTGTAACGACTCGAGAGATTACGAAACTTGAGATCCTCGTGGTAGCTGCAGAGCGTTCCTCTGTGCTTGTGCTAACTCGTGCGCTGCAGTCTCTCGCTGTCCGTCGGCTTGTTTGTATCCCACCCACCCACCCTGGGGTCGTAATCGGGTGAAGCGGGTGTATCGAGCGCGCGCAGTGTGCAGTGCAGCGACTCCTCTGCCATCCAGGCGAAGCGGCCCGGGAAGGCGCCGTCAACGCTCTCCCGGAAGGCGCGCAGCTGCCGCAGGACAGAGGCCCATTGGTCGCCGCCAGAGGTGGCGAGGAAGGTGACGAGGGTGGCGCCGGCGGGGGAGGCGTGGCGGTAGGAGCTGATTCGGGAGCCCACCTAGGGAAGAGGGTCACAAGTGGCGCCAGTTCTCAATTCGTGGCTAGCGGGGCGCGCCACATGCTTGTGTGCGTGTGCCCCGTCTTCCCTGCTAGGACGTGCGCCACACTGTCGAAACACCGCTCTCTCCTCGTGTGACTGGCTTTTGACCTTGTTGGCGAGGGGAAGGTACGCGGCCGTGTCGTCCCACTCTGACAGCACAGAGCGGACCTGGTCACACCTTGCTGCTGTGAAGAGACGGCTTCACACCGAAGCGCCTCGCCGTCCGGTCAGCACCCGGCCAACTAGGTGGTATCTCGAGTACACCTCGGCCGCTCCAGTACATCTCGGCCGTATCTCGAGCAAGTCTCGGGTACATTTCGGGCTCGTCTAAGCCGCACACCCGCTCGCGCTCCTCCTCGCCCACGGAACTGCCGGAGCTGCCGCCATTTGCGCCTCCGCCTCCAGGAAGAGGGATTGCGGCTCGTTGCGGCGCGCCCTCTGCCTCGAGGCTGCGCCATTTGTACTCGACAACCTCGACACCCTTCACCGGCACCGGCTCTGACGGCAGGCCCGCGCTGTGTGCCACGCACAGCGTTCTGAGCCGCTCAAGCTCGGGAAGAGCGAGCTCGGGCGCCGTGTCAGACGTGGCCGCGAGCGTCGTCTTGGGCCACCGGCTTCCAAAGTTCTCTCTCCCGTAGCGCGGCGCGAGGCGGCCTTTGATGCCCGCCAGCGAGTCTGGAAAGCCTTCATAGACGAGGACGAGCACGCCGTTCCACGCGAGGAAGAGCTGGAGCGGCCTCAGCTGGCACGGGCGCGCATCGCCGCAGGCTGCTCGGATGCCGTCTAGCATGCCCCGGGCACGCAGTTGTGCTAGCGATTTACAAGGCGCACAGCGGTTTGGCACACCAGGGTTCCGGCTCCTACTGTACAGTGGGTTGCGGGCATTAAGAAAACAGTGTTTTGCGGCACGCCGCCGTTTCTAAGCCTTTCCACAGCCCTCATCCACCCCACGCCGTGGTTTCTTAGCTCCGGGCGGGGCACTCAATCAAGCCAGAGCGCCGGCCCGAACGGTCTCGGGAACCGTACCCGTACTACTCAAAAGTACAATATACTTTCTCACAGCACTAGCGAGATTTCGCGCGGAGGGCGTAGTGAAGCGCTGGGGCGCTCACTGTGTGTTATTCGGGTGGGGATCCATCAGTGGTAACCGGCTTTAGTCACAGATCCAAGCTCAGACGCCACACCAACACCACAAACACGCTCACTTCGCCGCTGCTGTAGATGGGCCGCCGGGGGCCCATACTACGTCGAAGTACGGACCTGATCTCGGCACTCACGGGCTGTCACGCGCCCGCGCGCGGCGCGGGCCGCACCGCCCATGCCCCCGGGTCACCGACCCCGCCTCTCGGCCCTCTCGGCCCTCAGGAGCGTGCGGGAGACCGGCGAGGGGCGCGCCGCGCGCCGCCTGCAGAGCCGCCAGAGGCATTGTCGCCTCCGCTGGCGGGGTTCCCGCGCGCGCCCGCCCGCGCCCGGACCCGCGCCCGCTGCGCCCGCGGGCTCCGGATGCGCCGCCCTCCGTCTCCTTCTTCTCGATGGCAGTCCGCACGTGCTTGTCGACGGGTCGGCGGCGTGGTCGAGGGGAAGGTCGCCGGCGGCCGCAACTCCGCCGCCGTCGCTCCGCCGGCTCTGATCGAGTATCGGGCGTTGAGGGCGGCGGCGCAAGCGGATCTGGCGCATCCATCGCCACGAGCCTCGCGACCGCGGTCGTGGCACACCTGGCGGCGGCTCTCGGGGCCGTCTCTACGGCGCTCGACGCCGTGTGAGGTCGCCAGCGGCCGCAACTCCGCCGCCATCGCTCCGCCGGCTCTGACCGAGTATCGGGCGTTGAGGGCGGCGGCGCAAGCGGATCTGGCGCATCCATCGCCACGAGCCTCGCGACCGCGGTCGTGGCACACCTGGCGGCGGCTCTCGGGGCCGTCTCTACGGCGCTCGACGCCGTGTGAGGTCGCCGGCGGCCGCAACTCTGCCGCCGTCGCTCCGCCGGCTCAACCGAGTATCGGGCGTTGAGGGCGGCGGCGCAAAGTGGGTCTGGTGCGCCACACGGCCACAACCCTTGCCACCGCCCTTGCCGCCGCCCTTGCCACCCTTTGCCGCCTTGCCTACGCCGCGGGCGGCGGTGAGAGCGGCCTGCTGGGCTAGCATGTTGTCCTTGCTGGCTGGGGAGACGGGCACGTGGAACGCACGTTATATGTTCGAACGGCCTCCGGGATTCAAACAAAAAATAGTCCAGGCCCTCTCGCAACCCCTCCGACCCCCTGGGACCCGTGGGCGTCGAAGAGGCGCTCTCGGGGGGCCGTTCTGAGTTCATACTACCTCGAAGTACAATATACTGCGTCAAAGCACCGGCCCTGAGTCCGCGAAGGATTTTTAGGTAAGAGGTAAGCTGCCTGCGGTCCGCGAGTGCGGTGCCAGAGTCTGCCGCCAAGTCGGCTCTCTGGATGACGGGAAGACGCACACACGCCTCCATCCACTCCACTCAGAACACCGCAGACTTGGAAAGTGACAAGTGCGCGCCGCAGGCAGGCGAACGAAGAGAAATTTGAGCTGCGGCTCCCGTTCACACTCGTGTCTGGCCTTTTCTCGGGGCCGCGCCTGCGGCGCGCCGTGGTTTCTTAGATTTTTGCGGAAATCGCTTGGTAGGGTTTCTTAATGCGACGTTTTCTTAATGCCCGCAACCCACTGTAGTCAGAGAGGGGGTCTGCGCACCCTGACAAACGCCCTACCTATCTACCTACCATTGCGGGCGCCAATCGCCAGGCTCCGTGCCCCACCTACCTACCTATTCCCAGGCCGCGCAGCGAAGCGAAAAAAGACGAAAAAAGTGAATACCTACCTGGTAGGGCCCTCTGGGGACTGGGGTGGTCAAAACCGGACCTACCTACCTACTGCATAGGATGTCACCGTGGTGAACAGACCCTCTATCTGGGTATAGGAGCCGAAACCCAGCAATCTCGAGCGAGGTCTCTTGGAGCGAGTCCCGGCGAGACCCGAAAGAGCTTGAGCACTTGAGCACCGGATAGGGTCGATTCCGCATGGTACGGGACCCCTCGATCGTCTCGCCCTCCCTCACTGGTGTGTTCATCGGGGGGGGTCATAACAAACACGGTACAGGATCGAGGTGCACGCTGCCGAAGCAGTGTCGTCCCCCCTCTCCCCGACGGCGATGGCGGTGTGACCGATCGAGCTACAACCCAATGGGTCGTCCCTGAGTGCTGAGAGGGATACCCTGGGGTGGGCGGGCCCTGAGATTTATTCTTTTTCCTTCGCGGCACGCGATGGCGGCAAGGCCTCTTTGCGCGCCCACCCTCGTCACGCAGAAGACCAACGGGCGTCGGACCGCGGTGAGACCGCGCCGCCCTCCGCGCCCGCCCGCGCCCGCAGCGTGAACACATACGCGCGTCCCTCGCCGCACGGAAACATACGCGCCAGCCGCGCACACAGCCTCACATGCAGCGCAGACCGCATGCCCGCGCCCTGGGCCGCCGACGACCCGGTCGGGCGGGCTGAGCGGCCGCCGCACACCAACAGGCAGGCGCGCGACCACCCACAGCACGCCGCAGCCCGCCGCGCAGCCCTGCCAGACAAGCCTGCGCCTCCCAGCTGCACAAACAGGCGCACAACAGAGTACAGCACACAGCACACACCGGCGGCGCGCGCGCGCAGCACACGCAGACGCGCACGCGCATCCAACACGCACACGCGCACAGCACGCGCGCGTCACACGCCAGCGCAGCGCCACACACAGAGCACACTTCCCATCAGCAGCAGCAGCCTGCCACAATCCACAGCTCACACACGCGCGCACACACTCCCCCCTACCGGCGCACGCATTGGGCGTCGCCGAGAGCTCCCAAAGCTGACTTGTGTGGCTGC